>NC_069507.1:130710474-130854323 GCF_027579735.1 Bombina bombina | reverse complement strand
CGGGTTAGATAGAGTTAATATAGTTAATATAAATACTATAGTAACTATATTAACCCTAATATAATTAGGGTTAATATAGTTAATATATATAATGTAATAACTATATTAACTATAATATACTTAGGGTTAATATAGATAATATAGCTGGCGGCGGGGTAGGTAGATTAAATTAGGGGTTAATCATTTTTAATAGAGATGGCGGCGGTGTAAGGGGCTTACATTAGGGGTTAATAATTTTAATATAGATGGCGGCGGTGTTAGGGGCTCACTTTAGGGGGTTATAGATATAATATAGCTGGCGGCGGGGTACGGGAGCGGCGGTTTAGGGGTTAATAACTTTATTAGGTTGCGGCGGGGTACGGGAGCGGCGGTTTAGGGGTTAATAGCTTTTTTATTGTTAGGCTAGTGAGGGGGGGATAGCGGATAGAGGGTTAGACGTGTCGGGCTATGTTAGGGAGGCGTGTTAGACAGTGCGGGCTATGTTAGGGAGGCGTGTTAGACAGTGCGGGTGTTTTAGACTTTAGTCAGGTTTTATAGGCGCCGGCAGTTTCTAACGTGGCGCAAGTCACTGGCGACGCCAGAAATTTGTACTTGCGCAGATTTCTGGACATCGCTGGTTTGTCAGACTTACGGCACGTTAGCATCTGACTGCGCCATATATGGGATAGCTCGAGTTGCGAGCTGAAACTGCGGGCGACGCCGGTTCCCTCGCTTGCGCCGCAAACTGCGATCTATATCGGATCGCGCCCCAGAGGAGCAGTGGATATGTCACTTTGCATAAATCTAAAATCATATGTCTTCTGCAATGTTAATATCTATTTAAAATGAAATCTACCATTAAAATACACTCTTATATAACAACAGTGTTTTTTAAAAAAAAAAATATTCACAAACTACCTTCTAAACAACTAAAAAAAAGAAACAAAAGTGTGACAAACCCCTGCCCTCACCCACCTCCACTCCACTCCGCCACCAAAAAAATGCCACTCAGAGGAGCAGTGGATATATTACTTTGCATAAAACAAAAATCATATGTGTTCTGCAATGTTTATAGCTATTTAAAATGAAATCTACCATTAAAATACTCTTATATAACAACATAGTGTTTTTTTTTTAAAAAAAAGTCATATACTACCTTCTAAACAACTAAAAAAAAAAAAAAAAAAAAAGTGTGACAAACCCTTGCCCTCACCCACCTCCACTCCACTCCGCCACCAAAAAAATGCCACTCAGAGGAGCAGTGGGATGTCACTTTGCATAAATAAATTTGTATAAGTTATTTAAAGTAAATAGCTATAAAAAATAAAAACAACTATTAAAATATACTTTTTCATGATAACAGAGTAGTTATTTAAAAAAAAACAAATGTCAAAAACTACCTTCTAAACATCTATAGAAAAATAGAAAAAAGAAACATTGTGACAAATCTATGCCCTCACCCACCTCCACTCCACTCCGCAACCAAAAAAATGCCACTCAGAGGAGCATTGGGATGTCACTTTGCATAAATAAATTCATGTTATTTAAAGTAAATAGCTATTAAAAATAAAAACAACTATTAAAATATACTTTTTCATGATAACAGAGTAGTTATTTAAAAACAAAAACAAATGTCAAAAACTACCTTCTAAACAACTATAGAAAAAGAGAAAAAAAAGAAACATTGTGACAAATCCATGCCCTCACCCGCCTCCACTCCACTCCGCCACCAAAAAAATGCCACTCAGAGGAGCAGTGGATATGTCACTTTGCATAAAACGAAAATCATATGTGTTCTGCAATGTTAATAGCTATTTAAAATTAAATCAACCATTAAAATACACTCTTATATAACAACATAGTGGGTTTTTTTTTAAAAAAAGTCACAAACTACCTTCTAAACAACTAAAAAAAAGAAAAAAAAGTGTGACAAACCCCTGCCCTCACCCACCTCCACTCCACTCCGCCACCAAAAAAATGCCACTCAGAGGAGCAGTGGGATATCATTTTGCATAAATAAATTCATATGTTATTTAAAGTAAATAGCTATTAAAAATAAAAACAACCATTAAAATATACTTTTTCATGACAACAGAGTAGTTATATAAAAACAAAAACAAATGTCAAAAACTACCTTCTAAACAACTATAGAAAAAGAGAAAAAAAGAAACATTGTGACAAATCCATGCCCTCACCCGCCTCCACTCCACTCCGCCACCAAAAAAATGCCACTCAGAGGAGCAGTGGATATGTCACTTTGCATAAATCTAAAATCATATGTCTTCTGCAATGTTAATATCTATTTAAAATGAAATCTACCATTAAAATACACTCTTATATAACAACAGTGTTTTTTGTTTTTCTTTAAATTCACAAACTACCTTCTAAACAACTAAAAAAAAAGAAAAAAAAAGTGTGACAAACCCCTGCCCTCACCCACCTCCACTCCACTCCGCCACCAAAAAAATGCCACTCAGAGGAGCAGTGGGATGTCATTTTGCATAAATAAATTCATATGTTATTTAAAAATAAAAACAACCATTAAAATATACTTTTTCATGTCAACACAGTAGTTATATAAAAACAAAAACAAATGTCAAAAACTACCTTCTAAACAACTATAGAAAAAGAGAAAAAACATAATTTATGCTTACCTGATAAATTTATTTCTCTTGTAGTGTATCCAGTCCACGGATCATCCATTACTTATGGGATATTAACTCCTCCCCAACAGGAAGTGCAAGAGGATTCACCCAGCAGAGCTGCTATATAGCTCCTCCCCTAACTGCCATTACCAGTCATTCGACCGAAAACATGCAGAGAAAGGAAAACCATAGGGTACAGTGGTGACTGTAGTTTAATGGAAAAATTACCTGCCTTAAAGTGACAGGGCGGGCCGTGGACTGGATACACTACAAGAGAAATAAATTTATCAGGTAAGCATAAATTATGTTTTCTCTTGTTAAGTGTATCCAGTCCACGGATCATCCATTACTTATGGGATACCAATACCAAAGCTAAAGTAAACGGATGACGGGAGGGACAGGCAGGCTCTTTATACGGAAGGAACCACTGCCTGAAGAACCTTTCTCCCAAAAACAGCCTCCGAAGAAGCAAAAGTGTCAAATTTGTAAAATTTGGAAAAAGTATGAAGAGAAGACCAAGTTGCAGCCTTGCAAATCTGTTCAACAGAAGCCTCATTCTTAAAGGCCCAAGTGGAAGCCACAGCTCTAGTAGAATGTGCTGTAATTCTTTCAGGAGGCTGCTGTCCAGCAGTCTCATAGGCTAACCGTATTATGCTACGAAGCCAAAAGGAGAGAGAGGTAGCCGAAGCTTTTTGACCTCTCCTCTGACCAGAATAAACGACAAACAGGGAAGACGTTTGTCGAAAATCCTTAGTTGCCTGTAGATAAAATTTCAGGGCACGGACTACATCTAGATTGTGTAGCAGACATTCCTTTTTCGAAGAAGAATTAGGACACAAAGATGTAACCACAATCTCTTGATTGATATTCCTGTTAGTGACCACCTTAGGTAGGAACCCAGGTTTAGTACGCAGAACTACCTTGTCTGAATGAAAAATCAGATAAGGAGAATCACAATGTAAGGCAGATAACTCAGAGACTCTTCGAGCCGAGGAAATCGCCATTAAAAACAGAACTTTCCAAGATAACAACTTGATATCAATGGAATGAAGGGGTTCAAACGGAACCCCCTGTAAAACATTAAGAACTAAGTTCAAACTCCATGGTGGAGCAACAGTTTTAAACACAGGCTTGATCCTAGCTAAAGCCTGACAAAAAGCTTGAACGTCCGGAACTTCTGACAGACGTTTGTGTAAAAAAATGGACAGAGCTGAAATCTGTCCCTTTAAGGAACTAGCGTATAAACCCTTTTCTAAACCTTCTTGTAGAAAAGACAATATCCTCGGAATCCTAACCTTACTCCATGAGTAACTCTTGGATTCGCACCAATATAAGTATTTGCGCCATATCTTATGGTAAATCTTTCTGGTAACAGGCTTCCTAGCCTGTATTAAGGTATCAATAACTGACTCAGAAAAACCACGTTTTGATAAAATCAAGCGTTCAATTTCCAAGCAGTCAGCTTCAGAGAAATTAGATTTTGATGTTTGAAGGGACCCTGGATCAGAAGGTCCTGTTTCAGAGGTAGCGACCAAGGTGGACAGGATGACATGTCCACTAGATCTGCATACCAAGTCCTGCGTGGCCATGCAGGCGTTATTAGAATCACTGATGCTCTCTCCTGTTTGATTCTGGCAATCAATCGAGGAAGCATCGGGAAGGGTGGAAACACATAAGCCATCCCGAAGGTCCAAGGTGCTGTCAAAGCATCTATCAGAACCGCTCCCGGATCCCTGGATCTGGACCCGTAACGAGGAAGCTTGGCGTTCTGTCGAGACGCCATGAGATCTATCTCTGGTTTGCCCCAACGTCGAAATATTTGGGCAAAAACCTCCGGATGAAGTTCCCACTCCCCCGGATGAAAAGTCTGACGACTTAAGAAATCCGCCTCCCAGTTCTCCACTCCCGGGATGTGGATTGCTGACAGGTGGCAAGAGTGAGACTCTGCCCAGCGAATTATCTTTGATACTTCCATCATTGCTAGGGAGCTTCTTGTCCCTCCCTGATGGTTGATGTAAGCTACAGTCGTGATGTTGTCCGACTGAAACCTGATGAACCCCCGAGTTGTTAACTGGGGCCAAGCCAGAAGGGCATTGAGAACTGCTCTCAATTCCAGAATGTTTATTGGTAGGAGACTCTCCTCCTGATTCCATTGTCCCTGAGCCTTCAGAGAATTCCAGACAGCGCCCCAACCTAGTAGGCTGGCGTCTGTTGTTACAATTGTCCAGTCCGGCCTGCTGAATGGCATCCCCCTGGACAGATGTGGCCGAGAAAGCCACCATAGAAGAGAATTTCTGGTCTCTTGATCCAGATTCAGAGTAGGGGACAAGTCTGAGTAATCCCCATTCCACTTGCTGCTACCATTAAGCCGATCACCTCCATGCATTGAGCTACTGACGGGTGTTGAATGGAATGAAGGACACGGCATGCATTTTGAAGCTTTGTTAACCTGTCTTCTGTCAGGTAAATCTTCATTTCTACAGAATCTATAAGAGTCCCCAAGAAGGGAACTCTTGTGAGTGGAAAGAGAGAACTCTTCTTTTCGTTCACCTTCCATCCATGCGACCTTAGAAATGCCAGTACTAACTCTGTATGAGACTTGGCAGTTTGAAAGCTTGAAGCTTGTATCAGAATGTCGTCTAGGTACGGAGCTACCGCAATTCCTCGCGGTCTTAGTACCGCCAGAAGAGCACCCAGAACCTTTGTGAAGATTCTCGGAGCCGTAGCCAATCCGAATGGAAGAGCTACAAACTGGTAATGCCTGTCTAGAAAGGCAAACCTTAGATACCGGTAATGATCTTTGTGAATCGGTATGTGAAGGTAAGCATCCTTTAAATCCACTGTGGTCATGTACTGACCCTTTTGGATCATGGGTAAAATTGTCCGAATAGTTTCCATTTTGAACGATGGAACTCTTAGGAATTTGTTTAGGATCTTTAAATCCAAGATTGGCCTGAAAGTTCCCTCTTTTTTGGGAACCACAAACAGATTTGAGTAAAACCCTTGTCCTTGTTCCGACCGCGGAACCGGATGGATCACTCCCATTAATAAAAGATCTTGTACGCAGCGTAGAAACGCCTCTTTCTTTATTTGGTTTGTTGACAACCTTGACAGATGAAATCTCCCTCTTGGGGGAGAGAATTTGAAGTCTAGAAGGTATCCCTGAGATATGATCTCTAACGCCCAGGGATCCTGGACATCTCTTGCCCAAGCCTGGGCGAAGAGAGAAAGTCTGCCCCCCACTAGATCCGTTCCCGGATCGGGGGCCCTCGATTCATGCTGTCTTAGGGGCAGAAGCAGGTTTCCTGGCCTGCTTGCCCTTGTTCCAGGACTGGTTAGGTCTCCAGCCTTGTCTGTAGCGAGCAACAGCTCCTTCCTGTTTTGGTGCAGAGGAAGTTGATGCTGCTCCTGCTTTGAAATTACGAAAGGAACGAAAATTAGACTGTCTAGCCTTAGGTTTGGCTCTGTCTTGAGGCAGGGCATGGCCTTTACCTCCTGTAATGTCAGCGATAATTTCTTTCAACCCGGGCCCGAATAAGGTCTGCTTTTTGAAAGGTATATTAAGCAATTTAGATTTAGAAGTAACGTCAGCTGACCAGGATTTTAGCCACAGTGCTCTGCGTGCCTGAATGGCGAATCCGGAATTCTTAGCCGTAAGTTTAGTTAAATGTACTACGGCATCTGAAATAAATGAGTTAGCTAACTTAAGGGCTTTAAGCTTGTGTGTAATCTCATCTAATGGAGCTGATTCAAGTGTCTCTTCCAGAGACTCAAACCAAAATGCTGCTGCAGCCGTGACAGGCGCAATGCATGCAAGAGGTTGCAATATAAAACCTTGTTGAACAAACATTTTCTTAAGGTAACCCTCTAACTTTTTATCCATTGGATCTGAAAAGGCACAGCTATCCTCCACCGGGATAGTGGTACACTTAGCTAAAGTAGAAACTGCTCCCTCCACCTTAGGGACCGTTTGCCATAAGTCCCGTGTGGTGGCGTCTATTGGAAACATCTTTCTAAATATCGGAGGGGGTGAGAACGGCACACCGGGTCTATCCCACTCCTTAGTAACAATTTCAGTAAGTCTCTTAGGTATAGGAAAAACGTCAGTACTCGCCGGTACCGCAAAATATTTATCCAACCTACACATTTTCTCTGGTATTGCAACTGTGTTACAATCATTCAGAGCCGCTAACACCTCCCCTAGTAATACACGGAGGTTTTCCAGCTTAAATTTAAAATTTGAAATATCTGAATCCAGTTTGTTTGGATCAGAACCGTCACCCGCAGAATGAAGCTCTCCGTCCTCATGTTCTGCAAATTGTGACGCAGTGTCTGACATGGCCCTAATATTATCAGCGCACTCTGTTCTCACCCCAGAGTGATCACGCTTACCTCTTAGTTCTGGTAATTTAGCCAAAACTTCAGTCATAACAGTAGCCATATCCTCTAATGTGATTTGTAATGGCCGCCCAGATGTACTCGGCGCTACAATATCACGCACCTCCCGAGCGGGAGATGCAGGTACTGACACGTGAGGCGAGTTAGTCGGCATAACTCTCCCCTCGTTGTTTGGTGAAATATGTTCAATTTGTACAGATTGACTTTTATTTAAAGTAGCATCAATACAGTTAGTACATAAATTTCTATTGGGCTCCACTTTGGCTTTAGCACATATAGCACAGATATCTTCCTCTGAATCAGACATGTTTAACACACTAGCAAATAAACTAGCAACTTGGAAATACTTTTCAAGTAATTTACTATAATATGAAAACGTACTGTGCCTATAAGAAGCACAGAAAAAGTTATGACAGTTGAAAATTAATAAACTGAAAAGTTATAGCATCAAATCTTTGTAAAAAACACAATTTTAGCAAAGGATTGCTCCAATTAGCAAAGGATAACTAACCCTGATAGCAGAAAAAAAAAATAAAAAAATACAGAAATAAACGTTTTTTTTATCACAGTCAACTACAATCTCACAGCTCTGCTGTGAGTGATTACCTCCCTCAAAACAAGTTTTGAAGACCCCTGAGTTCTGTAGAGATGAACCGGATCATGCAGGGAAGACAATAAACTTCTGACTGAATTTTTTGATGCGTAGCAAAAGCACCAAAAAAGGTCCCTCCCCCTCACACATAACAGTGAGAGAGATCAGTAAACTGTCATAAATTAAATAAAACGACTGCCAAGTGGAAAAAAATAGTGCCCAAAACATTTTTTCACCCAGTACCTCAGAAAATTAAACGATTTTACATGCCAGCAAAAAACGGTTAACATTAATAAATTGAGTGTTATTAAAAAGCCTGTTGCTAGTCCCTGCAAATTAGGCTAAAGTTTTATGCATACAGTATAATTCCAGTGAAGTGCCATTCCCCAGAATACTGAAGTGTAAAATATACATACATGACAGCCTGATACCAGTTGCTGCTACTGCATTTAAGGCTGAGTTTACATTATATCGGTATGGCAGAATTTTCTCATCAATTCCATTGTCAGAAAATAATAAGCTGCTACATACCTCTTTGCAGATTAATCTGCCCGCTGTCCCCTGATCTGAAGTTTACCTCTCCTCAGATGGCCGAGAAACAGCAATATGATCTTAACTACTCCGGCTAAAATCATAGAAAAACTCAGGTAGATTCTTCTTCAAATTCTACCAGAGAAGGAATAACACACTCCGGTGCTATTATAAAATAACAAACTTTTGATTGAAGGTATGAAACTAAGTATAATCACCACAGTCCTCTCACACATCCTATCTATTCGTTGGGTGCAAGAGAATGACTGGTAATGGCAGTTAGGGGAGGAGCTATATAGCAGCTCTGCTGGGTGAATCCTCTTGCACTTCCTGTTGGGGAGGAGTTAATATCCCATAAGTAATGGATGATCCGTGGACTGGATACACTTAACAAGAGAAAAAGAAACATTGTGACAAATCCATGCCCTCACCCGCCTCCACTCCACTCCGCCACCAAAAAAATGCCACTCAGAGGAGCAGTGGATATATCACTTTGCATAAAATGAAAATCATATGTGTTCTGCAATGTTAATAGCTATTTAAAATTAAATCAACCATTAAAATACACTCTTATATAACAACATAGTGGGTTTTTTTTAAAAAAAAGTCACAAACTACCTTCTAAACAACTAAAAAAAAGAAAAAAAAAGTGTGACAAACCCCTGCCCTCACCCACCTCCACTCCACTCCGCCACCAAAAAAATGCCACTCAGAGGAGCAGTGGATATGTCACTTTGCATAAATCTAAAATCATATGTGTTCTGCAATGTTAATAGCTATTTAAAATGAAATCTACCATTAAAATACACTCTTATAAAACAACAGTGTTTTTTTGTTTTTTTTTAAATTCACAAACTACCTTCTAAACAACTAAAAAAAAAAGAAAAAAAAAGTGTGACAAACCCCTGCCCTCACCCACCTCCACTCCACTCTGCCACCAAAAAAATGCCACTCAGAGGAGCATTGGGATGTCACTTTGCATAAATAAATTCATTTGTTATTTAAAGTAAATAGCTATTAAAAATAAAAACAACCCCACAGGCAAAAGCCCAGGACCTGACGGACTCCCCAACCAATATTATAAAACCTATTGCTCAATCTTGGCCCCACACCTTCTTAAACTTTTTAACTCAATAGACGAAGGCACACAACTTTCTGCTGACTCTTTAGCGGCTTACATTTCAGTAATCTTGAAACCAGACAAGCCACAGGACGACCCAGGTAGTTACCGACCCATATCCTTACTCAACACAGACATCAAGATCTTAGGAAAAATAATAGCTAACCGACTAAACCTGGTACTCCAAGACATCATACATACAGACCAGGTGGGCTTTGTCCCAGGACGAGAAGCTAGGGATAACACCCTCAGAGCCCTGACCCTCATAGAGCATGCTAAACACAGTAACATTGAGTCGGTGCTGATGGCTATAGATGCAGAAAAAGCATTTGACCGAACGAATTGGCAATTCTTATTGGAAACTCTAAAAAATATAGGATTCGGCCCAAAAATTATCAATAGAATTTTTAGCTTATATTCTCACCCAAATGCAAAAGTCAAAGTAAATGGCACCCTTTCAGACACACTCCCCATACGTAATGGCACACGACAAGGATGCCCTTTGTCCCCAATCCTATTCATCTTAATGATGGAGGTATTAACCTCGCATGTTCGCAGGAATTTAAACATCAAGGGTATAACATTCGGACAGCAAGACTACAAAATAGCAGCCTATGCAGATGATCTCCTATTCTCAGTCTCCTATCCCAACACGACTATACCAGAAATACTAACTGAGCTTGACAGATTCGGACACTACTCTAATTTTCTTGTTAATAAGCAAAAATCAGAAATTCTGAACATCACGCTTACAGATGCCCAATTTCAGTCCCTATCTACATTATGCCCACTAAAGTTAAAAACCGACACAATCAAATACCTAGGAATCCACCTCTCCTCCAACCAAGCGACACTATTCGACAGAAACTATATCACACTGCTCACCAGCACACAAAGAGATCTTAAGACATGGACCAACAAGCCGTTATCTTGGTGGGGACGCATACAAGCCGTGAAAATGACCACCCTCCCCAGAATCACTTACATCTTACAGACACTACCGATACATCTCCCCCGGTGGTACATGACTCGACTGCAAAATAGCATCAATTTGTTTGTCTGGGGGAAGTGTAAGCCGAGAGTCAATAGAGACACAATGTACAGACCAACCACAGAGGGCGGGTTAGGCCTTCCCAAAATCGAAGAATATTATCAGGCAGTGACACTCCAAAGGATCATGGATTGGCACAAAAAAACAAGAAAGTAAGGCTTGGGTCACATTAGACTCACATATACTCAAAACTCCACTGGTACATGCCCTATGCTGGGTACCTAACGAACTCAGGCCACCACAATGTCGACACCTAAATATACATAGACACCTGTTTAAGACTTGGGACCACATAGTTGCCACTAAACCACAAATTTCCACTAGCAGATCCCCCGTATTCCCCATTGTGCTAAATGTAGAAATGGTAGGCGGGTTGGACAAAGGCTACCAAAGGCTAACTGAATGGGATTACACTATCCCACTATTCAATTTCATTGAAGCAGGCAAACTCTTGGAAAGGGATAAACTAGCTGATCTAGCAGATGGTAGATTTACACATTGGCTAAAATATGCACAATTACACCACTTCATACATACCTCTCCATTCAAAACCGACCTCCTAAGAAAGCTCACAGCATTTGAACAATTATGTCATAGGGGCCTTATACCAAGGGGTACACTCTCTCTATCCCGTAAGCTTCTTCTCAAAAACAATACTGACACACTGCCTCCCTTTACCACCAAATGGAACTTGGATTTGGCAACCCACATAGACCATGATAGGTGGGTCAATATCTTTAGCTCGGTTAGGAAATCCTCGACATCAGCAGTAATATTAGAACTCAATTTTAAAATCCTTCTCCACTGGTACCTAACCCCATCACGGCTAAACAGTATATACCCAAATACACCAGACACATGCTGGAGGGGCTGTGGTAGACGCGGCAATCTATTACACATGTGGTGGCAATACCCTAGAATTTGCCCACTCTGGAACTCAGTGGAATCACATTTTAGACAGAGTATCTCCCCCGATCTCACACTAAGTCCAGACATAGCCCTGTTGAACGACCTACCCAAATTAACTTGCCGCCTTAGACTCCTAATACTACAGATAGGCCTCAATAGTGCTAGGAAATTAATAGCTCGCCACTGGAAAAAATCTACGTATATCTCTAAACAGATGTGGCTAGAGGAAGTGGAAGAGCAGCTTTCGCTAGAGCAATATGGCTATCTCTGCCGCAATAAGATGGACACTTTCCTAAACGCTAAGTTCATTTGGCAAGAATCCTTACACAACATTACCAACACATAAACAGTAAGATTATTCCCAGACTCTCCCCGTATAAGAGACAATAAGCTATAAACCCCTAGATACCACCGGATGCGACTAAATAGACCAACGACTTGATACCACACTTACATACCCTGTGTAGGCTAGGAGATGCACCAGACTTTAACTCACCTTGCAGAGACAAACAATGTTTAAAGTAATTTAGTGAATTCAAATGTTTGCAGAACCAACAGTTGAACTTTATCCCCCTGGTTTATTAGTTAAAATACTACCCCCCCCCCTCCTGGTCTTACAATTCTCGATTCAGTGAAGCAGAAGATTGCCCTATCTACCTAGCTCCCAAGAAAGGCCCTTGGCAAGAATCTAGACATGGGTATCAGACTCAAGTTTGCCCAGGATGGGAGGGGGTAAGAGAAGAAGGCTGGCACAATGGACATTACCTACAAAATATTGTTGAATTGCATATGACAGCTTTGTAATATTGATGACCAGTGAAAATTGTTATTGTTAAAATCTTTAATAAAAATAACAAATAAAAAAAAAAAAAAATAAATAAAAACAACCATTAAAATATACTTTTTCATGACAACAGAGTAGTTATTTAAAAAAAACAAATGTCAAAAACTACCTTCTAAACAACTAAAGAAAAAGAGAAAAAAAGAAACATTGTGACAAATCCATGCCCTCACCCACCTCCACTCCACTCCGCCACCAAAAAAATGCCACTCAGAGGAGCAGTGGTTATGTCACTTTGCATAAAACGAAAATCATATGTGTTCTGCAATGTTAATAGCTATTTAAAAGGAAATCTAACATTAAAATACACTCTTATATATTATATAACAACATAGTGTTTTTTTTAAAAAAAAAGTCATAAACTACCTTCTAAACAACTAAAAAAAAAAGAAAAAAAAAGTGTGACAAACCCCTGCCCTCACCCACCTCCACTCCACTCCGCCACCAAAAAAATGCCACTCAGAGGAGCAGTGGGATGTCACTTTGCATAAATAAATTTGTATAAGTTATTTAAAGTAACTAGCTATTAAAAATAAAAACAACCATTAAAATATACTTTTTCATGATAACAGAGTAGTTATTTAAAAAAAAAACAAATGTCAAAAACTACCTTCTAAACATCTATAGAAAAATAGAAAAAAGAAACATTGTGACAAATCCATGCCCTCACCCACCTCCACTCCACTCCGCCACCAAAAAAATGACACTCAGAGGAGCATTGGGATGTCACTTTGCATAAATAAATTCATATGTTATTTAAAGTAAATAGCTATTAAAAATAAAAACAACCATATCTGTTGTCCTATTTTCAGGATATAGATAACAGTAAGCTCTTTCCCCCCTTGGCCTTACAAGCTCACATCACAGTCATCCCGAAACCGGGCAAATCGACAGACCAAATACCCAACTATCGACCAATATCGCTATTAAACTGTGATGTTAAAATTTACGCGAAAATCCTGGCAACTAGATTAAATCGGATTCTTCCTTCCATAATTCACCAAGACCAGGTTGGTTTTATACCAAATAGAGAGGCCAAGGACAACACAGTCCGTAATATGCATTTAATATGGCACGCAAAAGCTGGGGGCCTTCCCGCGGTGTGGCTTTCCACAGATGCGGAGAAGGCCTTCGACCGCGTCAGTTGGCTATTCCTCAAGATGACTCTAAAGTCATTTGGAATAGGAGATGTAACGTTACAACGAATTTTTGCCCTATATTCGAAACCTAGTGCTAGGATAACATTAAATGGCATTCTTTCACAACCACTCCAGATAACCAATGGCACTCGCCAGGGATGCCCCCTTTCCCCCTTATTGTTTGTCTGCTTGCTGGAAGCCCTAGCTACAAGTATTAGACTCAATAGAGATATCACAGGGATAACTCTTGGAGGGCGGGAATATAAACTATCATTATTTGCCGACGATATCCTGTTTTCCCTCACGAATCCAGACTTATCACTGCCTCCTCTGCTGGAGGAACTAAATATGTTCAATAAACTTACCAACTTCTTAATCAACTATACTAAATCGGAGATCCTTGGAATCTCCCCCCCAGAACAAATGAAAATCAGACTCTCGCAAAACTGCCCGTTTAGATGGTGTCTGGGCTCTATAAAATACCTAGGTATTCAGCTAGCGGAAGACATGGAGAGGATCTATAAATTAAACTATATCCAGATCCGGGAAGCCCTAATTAGAGACCTTTCCTCGTGGAACTCTAGGCGACTAACTTGGATAGGAAGGATTAATACTATTAAAATGAATGCCTTTCCAAGATTATTATACATCATGCAGACCCTCCCCATACCACTTCCACCCAGATATATTACTCGGATACAGCAACTTTTTCACTCCTTTATCTGGAGGGGAAAGCAACCGAGAATCAACAAAAAGACAATGTTGCGATCTAGGGACCAGGGAGGGATGGGAGTTCCTGACATAGAACTTTATAGAACTGCTATATTTTTACAACGCATACTTGACTGGAGGGTTCATAAAACAGAGAAAAGATGGGTAGAGATAGAACAAAATTTAAACCCAGGAACACCACTTTCAGCCATATGCTGGCATCCCAACCATCATGCTATGGTTAAAAACATTATTAATCCTATAACCAAAGAGACACTGAGACAGTGGAACATAGCAAATAAATTAAACCCATTTCTCTCATCTTGTCCTTCCCCATTGACCTCACTGATACATAACAATGAGTTTTCACTCACTAACCTAGTGGGAGTACAAGGACTGGACGAGGACACTAGAGAAATAGAAGTACGTCAGGTGACGAAACATGACCAACTACTGCCCCAAAACCAACTGCAAGAGCAAGGATTTACAGTGTTCCAGGGTTGGTTTCATTACAGGCGAACACGCCATTACATACTGACTCATACGAATAGCAATAACATGTTGAGAGCCCTTACGAACCTAGAGAAATTATACACAGCACAACACCCAAAGAGACACACTCTGTCCAGGATTTATTCTATTTTGACACAGCCCCCTCCAGGTAATCTTCCCCCATCAATTGAGTCCTGGGAGAGGGAATTAGGAATTATAATACTCCCCCACGTTGCAGTTGATATTTTTAGAAACATCAAGTGCTCTTCCTCCTCAGCTTACTTAGTAGAACTTAACTACAAAATACTTCATAACTGGTACCTTACCCCTAGACGCCTACATAGGTTATATCCCTCACTACCAGATAGATGTTGGAGGTGCGGACACATAGGCAGCGGCATGGGGCACATGTGGTGGTGGTGTAATGCAATTAACCAGCTATGGAGGCTCTGTATTGGGGAAATGGAGAAAGTCCTGAACTGCGCTCTACCCTTAGACCCTCTAATCTTTCTACTCAATAAATTTAGGAAGTTCAAAGCACATCACATATTGTTCCAAATAATGAGAAACGGTATGAAATCTATTATAGCTAAACACTGGAAAGCACAATCACCCCCAGATCTCCAGAGGTGGAGAGGCAGAGTCTCGGAGTTAATAGAATTAGAGGAATTCGGCTCCTATAAAAACAACACTAGAGACCCATATATAGAAGCCCAAGCCCTTTGGGACCACTATCTATCAGAGATAAAGAATTGAGGTCCAGGGCGGACATGCAGCAGTAGAGTTGGCCTTAGGTGAATAATTTTTGGAAAAGAGCTAGATATACTTTATAAATTTTGAGAGAGTTTTCATACTACTGTTTATAATGTGTTTAATGTTATGCAAGTACCTACAATGATACGCAATTCCTGAAGAGTTCTGTAGAAACAATTTAGTTTACTTCACTACCATAAGCTTTGAGAATAACTTGTGAATTGGCTGAACGCCATTTATTTTATTTATTGCAATACAGCATATTGGATTCTGTTATTTTTCTTATTCACTATGTACTTCCCTTGCTTGAACCAGTGTTTTGTGTTTGTAACTTATATGACATATTCTCAATAAAAAAGAATTTTGATTAAAAATAAAAACAACCATTAAAATATACTTTTTCATGATAACAGAGTAGTTATTTAAAAAAAACAAATGTCAAAATCTGCCTTCTAAACAACTATAGAAAAAGAGAAAAAAAGAAACATTGTGACAAATCCATGCCCTCACCCACCTCCACTCCACTCCGCCACCAAAAAAATGCCACTCAGAGGAGCAGTGGATATATCACTTTGCATAAAACGAAAATCATATGTGTTCTGCAATGTTAATAGCTATTTAAAATTAAATCTACCATTAAAATACACTCTTATTGAACAACATAGTGTTTTGTTTTTTTTTTTAAAAAAGTCACAAACTACCTTCTAAACAACTAAAAAAAAGGAAAAAAAAGTGTGACAAACCCCTGCCCTCACCCACCTCGACTCCACTCCGCCACCAAAAAAATGCCACTCAGAGGAGCAGTGGGTATGTCACTTTGCATAAATCTAAAATCATATGTGTTCTGCAATGTTAATAGCTATTTAAAATGAAATCTACCATTAAAATACACTCTTATATAACAACAGTGTTTTTTTTTTTTATTTTTTTTTTTTAAAAATTCACAAACTACCTTCTAAACAACTAAAAAAGGGGGCGGAGTCTGACAGGGCTCCAAGATGGATGCCTTAGCTTAGAGCTCTGTATACCAGAACAGGGAGATCAGCCACTACTCCTCTCCATCAAGGATCCAGAGGGTACATCTCAAATCAAAAGTTATGTGAAGCTGCTGGGAACACCACAGGGGCTGAAACTGCAGAAAACAGGTTGTGGATAATTGTCATCATCAGCCAGACCATCATACACCCTGTGGGAAAGGGATCAGTCGTGAGTAATGGCCATATAGATCTGGTCAAACCTTTACAGACCTGAAAAAACATTACAGCACAGACATGGAGCCTAACACACATTGCCACACTATAAAATACTGGCCAGGACATTAATCTTTAAGACAGAAACCTTCAGGTCCAAGTTACAAATCCTGGAAATCACTAAGTTATTAGAAATCTCCCATGTGGCTAGATAAAGCCTGAGCACACAATGGCATCTTAGGAAGAACTAGCTTCTTAAAAGTGCAAAGAATGAGATCTGTACTACCACTTTTTTTAGAGGTGAACAAATTGCAATATTCCTACTCCCCTCTCAACATTCTACATGAAGGGTCTTGTATTTGGGAAACTATATTGTTTTGTAAACTGGGACATGTTTTTTTAATGTAGTTGAAAATCAGTTCATAGAGATACACCTATTCCTATAAAACAGCGCCACCTGCTGGATGATTACGAAAGCACACCCAAAAGGACTTTTTCTATTAAAACCTCAAAAGATTAAATATATCAATACTCTCACTATTGCTGGAGTAATATTTTTTAGGGAATTAACCCTACCTCCTGAGACTATTTTAGAGCATTAACATGGCCTCCAAGAAACCAAATAAATCAGACAAGCCAGGGAAATCTGCATCTGTCAACTCATATTTTAAACCATCCCAGGAAGCTAAAACCCCAGATGCCAACAAAGAAATGGCAGAAATCAATGCAATGAAGCCTTCCATGCAGGATTCTTCTGTCGACTCCACTCCACTAACTAAAGCGGACCTACATCTACTTGTCTCCAAACAAGATATTACTTATAGTTTTGATAAACTCTGGGAGAAATTGGATTCCATGCACACCTTCATGACGACAAGTCTGAATGATATCAAACAAGAAATTAAGGACCTAGGTTCCAGAGTAGAAACACTGGAGGAAAATAGAGACAACCTGGTAGAGGATGTTGAAATGACAGTCCAACAAGTATCAGAGCAACAGCAGGTAGTAACCGATTTGCTGGACAAGATCGAAGATATGGAAAACAGGAGTCGAAGAAGTAACATCCATCTTAAAGGAATTCCCGAATCGATTACGGCAGCTGAATTGCCTTCATATTTACATCAATTGTTCTGTGCAATAACAGGGGTGGATCAGTCAACGGAAATAGAGATTGAGAGAGCACATAGGGCTCTTAGACCCAAACCCAAAGCTGACAACCCACCTCGAGATGTTATAGTGGCATTCCTGAGATTCCCAGAGAAGGATAAGATTCTCAAAGAGGCTGCTAAACAACCAACTTTAAAGTTTCAAGGAAACGTTGTACATTTCTATCAGGACTTGAGCACTAGGACACTGCAACGGAGGGGGACTTTGCGTCCTCTCACCTCTCTGCTTCGAAAACATGGCATCCAGTACAGATGGGGTTACCCCTTTGCTCTACATATCTCTAAGGACAATAAAATCCTCACAATCAGAGATGTTAATGGGATATCCGATATATGTGAAGCACTGGATCTGGAAACACCAAACCTGCCAGAGAAATCACAGATGGAGGAGACTCTAACACCTCAACAGGCGAAACTTAAGTCTCAGAAGTCACAATGGACTAGAGCCCCGAGGAGACGACAGAAGAATAAGTGAAAGACTCACAGTGAAGTTTTGTGTATCTCCTTGTTTTTTCTATTTTCCCCTCTCTTACAGGTTGCAGTGTACTTACAGAGACTAGGAAAATCTCATGAGACAATGGGTCGAGCTTAAGAACTCTTACAAGAAAATGTCTAATTTAGGTTTTACTAAGTTTATCTCTTTATCTCACAAATCTCTTTATCTCACAACATAGTAGGTTTATCCAAATGTTGTATTTCTAAAGATCATATACAGTTATTGTTGTTGGCTTTGGTAGGGGAGAGTGGTTAATAGTTAATATCTAACAATATTAATGGTACTTTACCATACAGCTAGTTTCCCCCTATGTTTTAAAAATGGAGTTAGTTGGAAACTCCTCTGTTCTATAGGTTCCCCCAGAACTAATTGATGTTATTTCAGAAACCTCAATATGTTATTTTTTATTTTATATTTCTTTTGTTTAAGTTATTCTTCTCTAACGTCTTTGCTTTTTCTACCCTACAGTTATTCATTCTACTTATCCTTCTCTTCTCTCCCCTTGTGCCTTCCCCAAGTGGACCACAGACACACCCAGTAACCCAACGGATGAGAGTGATTTTTCAGAGAGGTGATTCGTTACTAGAGGCTGGTGAGCTCTTGCAAACACAATACACTTCATCACTATTCCTTACAATTAATAATCAAACAATTCCATTTGTCACACACTAATGACTCCGACTAATATAGTTCTACTCTCCCATAACGCAAGAGGTCTAAATTCAGATGCAAAATGTAGGAAAGCCTTATCTCAATACACACGCTTGGGTGCTAACGTCATTTTCTTACAAGAAACTCATTTTGAGTCTAATCATATTCCCAAATACTGGACGAATCAATACCCAACACACTTTCATTCTACTACAGATAAAAAGAAGAGAGGGGTTTCCATCCTTCTCCACTCCTCCTTAAATTTTATTCACAAAGAATCCAAAATAGATAAAGAGGGCAGATACCTAATCATTAAGGGCCACATTAACGAAGTGGAAATTATTTTTTGCAACATCTATGCCCCAAACGAAAAGCAAGACAAATTCATTAATAAAATCTCACACCTTCTCACAAACTGGAACTCGGCTAGAATATTTCTAGCAGGAGACTTTAATGTCTCCCTCTACATGCAATTTCCTCAGTCACAAATCCGACCCACACAATCACAAATTAGAAACAACAGAAAAACTAAATCTATTTCCAGTACTCTGGAAGGACATAATGTACTTGACTCTTGGACTGCGCTATATGGCATCACTTCAGATCACACTTTCTACTCAACAGCACACCAAAAATATTTCAAGCTAGATTACATTTTCCTGAGCCAAACCCTAATTTCCAATCTGGTATCCTCCTCCATTCATCCTTGTGTGTGGTCTGATCATTCCATAATAGTAGCTAAAATAGCAGGGCTTCTTCCCCCAAACAATTCAAGAAGCTGGACTTATGACCCCACACTTATGAAAAATCCCCAACATAAAGATCGTATTTTCAAACAGATGATGGAATTCTGGAATATTAATACAGATTCCATCGATAACCCGATTCAGATTTGGGCAGCCCATAAATCGGTGTTAAGAGGTTTCCTAATCCAACTAAAGTCAAAGTCAAAATGGGAAACACAGTTACTATTACAGACACTACACAAGGAGATAGCTACACTAGAGAAACAACATAGACTTACCTGCTCACCCAAGGTATATAAAACATTGCAAAATCAACGCCAAAAAATAAATAAATTATTAAATCACCAGTCACTTAGAGCCGGATTAAGACTACAAACCAAATACTATATATACGCCAATAAACCAGATCGTTATCTAGCCAATAAAATTAGAGATAGGATCAAAGATATTTCCATTCCCTTCTTACGCATAAATGCAAGTGAATCTACATCCCACCCAAAAGTAATTGTAGACACTTTTGCCAACTATTATAGTTCTTTATACGATGGCAAGAAAGTTTCCAAATCGGAACAAACTTCCTGTCTCCTGAATAGATTTCTGGAGGAAGCCACTCTGCCCCAAATTGACCAACAAGATTTGGCAACTCTTAACTCAGACATCAGTGCAAGTGAGGTACAGAGAGTTATCCAAGATCTGAAACCTGGTAAAGCAGCGGGCCCAGATGGCTTTTCAGGCGAGTACTATAAACTATTTAAATCCTTTCTCATACCTCACCTAGTCAAATTTAGCAATCATATACTTCAAGGACATACTATTCCCTCAGAACTTTTAGATGCCAAAATTATAGTCCTCCCTAAGCCGGGTAAGGACAGGTCCCTCTGTCATAATTATAGACCAATTTCCCTCATTAACCAAGATTTAAATTTTTTTACCAAAATTCTGGCTAACCGATTAAAACACTTGCTCCCAAAACTAATTCACCCAGACCAGGTTGGCTTAATTAAAAATAGGGAAGCTCCAGATAATATCAGAAGGATGATATCATTAATAGATTATTTGCATATTTCTAAAACGCCTTCTCTGTTGTTATCCCTGGACGCAGAGAAGGCGTTTGACAGGGTCGACTGGGAGTACATGCAAGCTGTACTACATACCATGGGCTTTAGGGGTTCTTTTATTACAGCGATCAAGAGTATATATTCATATCCCTCGGCATGCGTTAAGGCAATGGGACACCAATCTGACAGATTTGCGGTCTTAAATGGGACGAGACAGGGTTGTCCTTTATCCCCTCTCCTTTTTGCTGTTTGCATAGAGCCCCTGGCGCAACACATTAGGAACTCCCCAGACATTACGGGTATTAAAATAGGACAATCAGTCTACAAACTCACTCTTTTTGCAGATGACGTTTTGCTCTCCCTAACCAAACCCCTTATATCTCTGCCAAATTTATACAACACCCTTAGGAACTTCTCCACTATATCTGGTTACACCCTATCTCTTCCCTCACTTTTCCCTCATTCGAAACCCACATGATTCGCTTATTCTCCCCTCTCTCTGTACGTGTTGCAGTCATATACCGACCCCCTGGCTCCGCAACTCAATTTCTAGATCACTTGGCAGCCTGGCTACCCTACTTCCTTTCCTCTAACACCCCTGCTCTCATTCTTGGCGACTTCAACATCCCCCTTAACAATCCCACTGCCTCATCTGCTAAACAACTTCTGCAACTCACTTCCTCCTTCGGTCTGTCACAATGGACTGATTCTCCCACTCACAAGGACGGTCACTCCCTTGACCTGATCTTTAGCTATCGATGCACTCTCTCAAACTTCTCAAACTCCCCTTTTCCTCTGTCTGACCACCATCTCCTTACCTGCAACATTTCATCCCTTCCTACAACTCTCCCACCTTCTACTCCTCACACCAAACTTCACAGAAGCATTAGGTCTTTAGATCAGCAACAACTTGCTAATTCCCTTCAACCACTCCTCTCATCCTTCTCCACCTTTTCCTGCCCTGAACAATCTATCTGCCACTATAATTCCACCCTTATATCCGTCCTTGACAATCTCGCCCCTCTTACCACTGCTAGGAAATCACACACTCATCCCCAGCCCTGGCATACTCCTCTGACATGGTACCTACGCAGATGTTCCCGTACTGCTGAACGGCATTGGAGAAAATCACGGAGTTCTGCTGATTTTCTTCATTACAAATTCATCTTGAACTCCTACTACTCTGCCCTTAATCTCCACAAGCAACACTACTTCTCTACCCTTATCTCTAATCTTTCTTCAAACCCAAAACGTCTGTTCTCCACTTTCAATACTCTCCTCCGCCCTCCCCCACTTCCTATTACAACTTCTCTGTCAGCCCAAGACTTTGTCAGTCACTTCATTAACAAAATTGACTCCATCAGACATGAAATCAGCTCTCAACACAATTCCATTCTCTCCCCCCCTCAAATACTCTCACCCAACCACAACCCTCATAACCTGAAACTTAGTTCATTCTCCCCTGTTACTGAGGATGAAGTTTCAGCACTTATACTGCGCTCTCACCTCACTACCTGTCCCCTTGACCCTATCCCCTCACAGCTGCTCCCCTCGCTCTCTGCTACCCTTACCTCTATACTAACACACATTTTCAACCTCTCCCTCAGCACTGGTAGATTTCCCTCATCAATGAAACATGCGCTGGTCACACCTATCCTCAAAAACCTTCCCTTGATCCTACCTCCCCATCCAACTACTGCCCAATTTCCCTCCTCCCTCTTGCTTCAAAGCTTCTCGAAAAACTAGTATATGCACGCCTATCCCATTTCCTTACGTTAAACTCCCTTCTTGACCCGCTGCAATCTGGATTTCGTCCCTATCACTCCACAGAGACAGCTATTGTTAAGATCACCAATGACCTACTTACAGCCAAATCAAAAGGCCACTTCTCTCTGCTTATCCTCCTTGATCTGTCCGCAGCCTTTGACACTGTCGACCACCCTCTTCTGCTCCAAACCCTCCAATCCTTCGGCATCTGTGACACAGCCCTTTCGTGGCTCTCTTCCTATCTGTCAAACCGTACCTTCAGTGTAGCCTTCTCTGGGGCCTCTTCTGCCCCGTCACCACTTTCTGTCAGAGTACCGCAAGGCTCTGTCCTCGGTCCCCTTCTCTTCTCAATCTATATGTCATCACTAGGTTCCCTAATTAAGTCCCACGGTTTCCAATATCATTTGTATGCCGATGACACCCAAATCTACTTCTCTACACCAGAACTATCTCCTTCCTTGCTATCCCGTGTCACTAACTGTCTTTCTCACATCTCTTCCTGGATGTCCTCTCACTACCTCAAGCGAAATCTCTCCAAAACTGAGCTCCTCATTTTCCCCCCTTCTTCCAAAATCTCCACCCCCAATATCTCTATAACTGTCGACAACTCCATCATTACCCCTACCCCGCACGCCCAATGTCTCAGGGTCACATTCGACTCAGATCTTTCATTCACTCCTCACATTCAGTCATTGGCTAAAGCCTGCCGCTTTCACCTTAAAAACATCTCTAAAATTAGACACTTCCTTACACAAGACACAACTAAGATTTTAATCCACTCTCTCATTCTTTCCCGCCTTGATTACTGCAACTCTGTCCTCTCTGGTCTCCCCACCTGCCGCCTAGCTACTTTACAATCCATAATGAATGCCTCTGCCAGACTCATCTTTCTTACACGTCGCTCTTCATCTGCTGCGCCTCTCTGCCAATCCCTTCACTGGCTTCCTCTTGCCTCTAGGATCAAACACAAAACCCTCACTCTGACATAAAAAGCCCTCAACTGCACTGCTCCCCCTACATCTCAGACCTTGTCTCCAGATACTCTCTCTCCCGTCCCCTTTGCTCTGCTCATGACCTCCTACTCTCCTCCTCTCTTGTCACCTCATCACACTCCCATTTACAGGACTTCTCCAGACTGGCTCCCATCTTGTGGAACTCTCTGCCTCACTCCATAAGACTCTCTTCTAGTTTTAAAAGCTTCAAGTGCTCCCTAAAGACTCTACTGTTCAGGGACTCATACAACCTACGCTAACCTTTCCTAATACCAGTTCCTCTCCTCCACTGCAATCCCCTGAACCCTCTTAGCATGTAAGCCTAATAGTCCAGCTGTTTGTGGATCACCTTCTTAAGAGCTGACTACAACAGTGCAACTCTTGGCAGGGCCCTCTACCATATAATTGTTTTGTTGTACTCCCCCTTTGTTTATAGCGCTGCGGAATCTGTTGGCGCTCTACAAATAACCGATAATAATAATCTTCCCCTCTTATCTTCTTCTCTTCCCCCTTTGATTTTCCCAACTTTTCTCTGTACTCCCTTTGTATTCAAGATCTTCATAAATGTTTTGGTTAAGATGGGAATGAGGGGGTGTCCTTACCCCACTCAGGTCCCCCAGACAAACTGACAGACAAGATGCATGATAGCTGTTGTTTAAGGAGTAATCGACTGAGTAATTCCATCTATATAGCGATACAAATGTAAATGTTTAAAATGCTTTAAGGAAATCTTAGTTACTGTCTACTAATATTGGTCTCATTGATCTATCTGTCGTTAAGTGGCTATGTCTTCTGTGAAGGTCTGGTATATTCTTTTGTATTGTTTATATATCAATAAAAAATTATTTCAAATAAACAATTTAAAAAAAGAAAAAAAAAGTGTGACAAACCCCTGCCCTCACCCACCTTCTCTCCACTCCGCCACCAAAAAAATGCCACTCAGAGGAGCAGTGGGATGTCACTTTGCATAAATAAATTCATATGTTATTTAAAGTAAATAGCTATTAAAAATAAAAACAACCATTAAAATATACTTTTTCATGAAAACAGAGAAGTTATTTAAAAACAAAAACAAATGTCAAAAACTACCTTCTAAACAACTATAGAAAAAGAGAAAAAAAGAAACATTGTGACAAATCCATGCCCTCACCCGCCTCCACTCCACTCCGCCACCAAAAAAATGCCACTCAGAGGAGCAGTGGATATGTCACTTTGCATAAATCTAAAATCATATGTCTTCTGCAATGTTAATAGCTATTTAAAATGAAATCTACCATTAAAATACACTCTTATATAACAACAGTGGGTTTTTTTTTTAAATTCACAAACTACCTTCTAAACAACTAAAAAAAAAGAAAAAAAAAAGTGTGACAAACCCCTGCCCTCACCCACCTTCTCTCCACTCCGCCACCAAAAAAATGCCACTCAGAGGAGCAGTGGGATGTCACTTTGCATAAATAAATTCATATGTTATTTAAAGTAAATAGCTATTAAAAATAAAAACAACCATTAAAATATACTTTTTCATGACAACAGAGTAGTTATTTAAAAACAAAAACAAATGTCAAAAACTACCTTCTAAACAACTATAGAAAAAGAGAAAAAAAGAAACATTGTGACAAATCCATGCCCTCACCCGCCTCCACTCCACTCCGCCACCAATAAAATGCCACTCAGAGGAGCAGTGGATATGTCACTTTGCATAAATCTAAAATTATATGTCTTCTGCAATGTTAATAGCTATTTAAAATGAAATCTACCATTAAAATACACTCTTATATAACAACAGTGGGTTTTTTTTTAAAAAAATATTCACAAACTACCTTCTAAACAACTAAAAAAAAGTGTGACAAACCCCTGCCCTCACCCACCTCCACTCCACTCCGCCACCAAAAAAATGCCACTCAGAGGAGCAGTGGGATGTCACTTTTCATAAATAAATTTGTATAAGTTATTTAAAGTAAATAGCTATTAAAAATAAAAACAACCATTAAAATATACTTTTTCATGATAACAGAGTAGTTATTTAAAAAAAAAACAAATGTCAAAAACTACCTTCTAAACAACTATAGAAAAAGAGAAAAAAAGAAACATTGTGACAAATCCATGCCCTCACCCACCTCCACTCCACTCCGCCACCAAAAAAATGCCACTCAGAGGAGCAGTGGATATATCACTTTGCAGAAAACGAAAATCATATGTGTTCTGCAATGTTAATAGCTATTTAAAGTTAAATCTACCATTAAAATACACTCTTATATAACAACATAGTGGGGTTTTTTTAAAAAAAAAAAAGTCATAAACTACCTTCTAAACAACTAAAAAAAAAGAAAAAAAAAAGTGTGACAAACCCCTGCCCTCACCCACCTCCACTCCACTCCGCCACCAAAAAAATGCCACTCAGAGGAGCAGTGGGATGTCACTTTGCATAAATAAATTTGTATAAGTTATTTAAAGTAACTAGCTATTAAAAATAAAAACAACCATTAAAATATACTTTTTCATGATAACAGAGTAGTTATTTTAAAAAAAAAAAAAACGTCAAAAACTACCTTCTAAATAACTATAGAAAAATAGAAAAAAGAAACATTGTGACAAATCCATGCCCTCACCCACCTCCACTCCACTCCGCCACCAAAAAAATGCCACTCAGAGGAGCATTGGGATGTCACTTTGCATAAATAAATTCATATGTTATTTAAAGTAAGTAGCTATTAAAAATAAAAACAACCATTAAAATATACTTTTTCATGATAACAGAGTAGTTATTTAAAAAAAAAAAACGTCAAAAACTACCTTCTAAACATCTATAGAAAAATAGAAAAAAGAAACATTGTGACAAATCCATGCCCTCACCCACCTCCACTCCACTCCGCCACCAAAAAAATGCCACTCAGAGGAGCAGTGGGATGTCACTTTGCATAAATAAATTCATATGTTATTTAAAGTAAATAGCTATTAAAAATAAAAACAACCATTAAAATATACTTTTTCATGATAACAGAGTAATTATTTAAAAACAAAGACAAATGTCACAAACTACCTTCTAAACAACTATAGAAAAATAGAAAAAAGAAACATTGTGACAAATCCATGCCCTCACCCACCTCCACTCCACTCCGCCACCAAAAAAATGCCACTCAGAGGAGCAGTGGATATATCACTTTGCATAAAACGAAAATCATATGTGTTCTGCAATGTTAATAGCTATTTAAAATGAAATCTACCATTTAAATACACTCTTATATAACAACAGTGTGGTTTTTTTTTAAAATTCACAAACTACCTTCTAAACAACTAAAAAAAAGAAAAAAAAAGTGTGACAAACCCCTGCCCTCACCCACCTCCACTCCACTCCGCCACCAAAAAAATGCCACTCAGAGGAGCAGTGGGATGTCACTTTGCATAAATAAATTCATATGATATTTAAAGTAAATAGCTATTAAAAATAAAAACAACCATTAAAATATACTTTTTCATGATAACAGAGTAATTATTTAAAAACAAAGACAAATGTCAAAAACTACCTTCTAAACAACTATAGAAAAATAGAAAAAAGAAACATTGTGACAAATCCATGCCCTCACCCACCTCCACTCCACTCCGCCACCAAAAAAATGCCACTCAGAGGAGCAGTGGGATGTCACTTTGCATAAAACGAAAATCATATGTGTTCTGCAATGTTAATATCTATTTAAAATGAAATCTACCATTAAAATACACTCTTATATAACAACAGTGTTTTTTAAAAAAAAATAAATTCACAAACTACCTTCTAAACAACTAAAAAAAAGAAAAAAAAAAGTGTGACAAACCCCTGCCCTCACCCACCTCCACTCCACTCCGCCACCAAAAAAATGCCATTTAGAGGAGCAGTGGGATGTCACTTTGCATAAATAAATTCATATGTTATTTAAAGTAAATAGCTATTAAAAATAAAAACAACCATTAAAATATACTTTTTCATGATAACAGAGTAATTATTTAAAAACAAAGACAAGGACTTCCGGGTTGGCGGCGTTGTAAGATGGCCACTGAATGACAGAGCTCCAAGCAAACCCCCGGCTTTTTATAGCATATCTGTGGCTACACTTCTTGCCATCCAATCTTCCTTGGCAGTTTAGGTGCCCGGAAACTTTTGCGGATCAGATATTTCATCTTCTGGCCCCCGGGAAGTCAGTTAAAAAGAAATAACGGAAGGTACTGGATAAGATACGAGGCCTACCACGTGATACAAGCATTACAATATTTCAAACATGTCCACCTCAGAGATCGATGCGACTGCACAAGATATTGTTTCTGCCTTGGCAGCCTACCTTTTACCGGCATTTAATGCCTTGGAAACAGCCACGCAGAATTTACTGACCTACATGCGCTTTTCTGGATCCACTCTGCACCCAGGTCCTGACATGGCGGAACTTCGGATGGCTGATGCAGCTTTCATTGACCAAGCTTTATTTGAGGAGGCACAGGGGAGTATGTTGGGACCCCTGGAGGCATCCTTTGTGGACAGCTGCGGAATTGGTGGAGGTAACAGGCTTACTCTGAACGCTGCAGTTGAGAAGCCTCAGTCCCTATTGAAATGGAAAGCACCGGGAATGCTCACTGTGCGTAGCACAGATCTCTTCTCACATTCGGATCCATCACACAGCCTTATGGTTAACTTGATCAAGTACAAGGATCCTCGCTTTGTCTGCACAACCGTGATACAAGCAAATAGCTTACCTGAAGAGAGGAGACTAAGCCGTAATGCAGAGACTGTTTCATTACGATTACATGAAGATCGCTTATCTACTGGTATCGGCTAAATTTTAACTCATTCTTGCTTTAGGCTGAAACCCTCTCTCTGGCCTCAAGTGACATTTTCTTAGTCTTTTATGGACTTTAATATTTGATGCCGATACAGTGGGTACACCTGATTAGTATTCTTTATGACACTAAGCATGCTTATTCTTTATTGTTTCAAGTTATATGATTCTCAAATCCGTGTGACAGACTAGTCAAGGCCTCAGTTTTTTTCCTTGTTTTTTCTTTTTTTAAGACGTTTACATCTTAGATAAACAGTACCAAATACTAGAATGTTTTGTTTGTTTTTTTACTTAAGAACAGAATTTCTGTTTTGCCCTGAACCACCATATTCCTATAAGTTTCCCCTGCAGTTGTATCTTTACTTTTTTCATCACAACGACAAGTTTTTGTATATTCTCTTAGACCTCATAGTTTTAGTGAAGTTAAGTTTAACTCAATAGTCCTGGAATGGGGATAAGTGTTATCCTGCTGAATTTCTGGTACTAACGGTCCATTAATTTCCCCTCTAGCATCAGAGATCATGGCTTATACTTAAAATCATAATTAAATTGTTGGGCTGACCATAAATGTACCTTTACGGGGATTCCATATGTTACAGTGGGAGTATTTACTGTGGTCTGTTCATGCGCAAATGGATTATAATAGATATTTCTTTTTTTTTTCACAAGCTTATTTTATACATGTAAACTGGTTATGCCTAAGGGGGCCGCTTCTTCTTACCTTGTATGTACTTCATGAATAAGATGACAATCTGTTATTTTACTCATTACACAACTACCTGCCAATCTGATGTAGTAAGGGCTGCATCTTAGTCTTATGGTCTTAAAATCTGATGATTGAGGGTTGGGAACCTAGCAACTTCACTTCACTTGTATCCTATGATTAAAACATAGAATAACTCAGCCCCATTTCTATAAAACGGTCCTCATCATCTGTGAGACTAAAACTTTGAATATGTTTTTGTAGTTCTGTTTGTCCTGTTTTGTTTGTTTGTTTGTTTGTTTGTTTGTTGATGTTATAAAAGTGAGACACACTGGCTCTACCCCCTGGAACTTGAAACTACTTGTTATCTCTGTGAACACATTTATGTGTGTGAATGCAGGTTTAATTTCAGAAGGATATTATGGAGAACATATTGTATGGATTTTTTTTATTCTGGGCAAGGTGTGTGTATCTGTATCTCATCTAATTTTTGACCTCACCTTTGTGATTTATGAAACTCTTCCTTGTATTACATATCTTTCTGGGGGGAATTAATTGTATAACTGTACACTGTAATTATTTCTTGTCTCTCAATAAAAAAGAATTAAAAAAAAACAAAAAAAAAAACAAAGACAAATGTCAAAAACTACCTTCTAAACATCTATAGAAAAATAGAAAAAAGAAACATTGTGACAAATCCATGCCCTCACCCACCTCCACTCCACTCCGCCACCAAAAAAATGCCACTCAGAGGAGCATTGGGATGTCACTTTGCATAAATAAATTCATATGTTATTTAAAGTAAATAGCTATTAAAAATAAAAACAACCATTAAAATATACTTTTTCATGATAACAGAGTAGTTATTTAAAAACAAATGTAAAAAACTACCTTCTAAACAACTATAGAAAAAGAGAAAAAAAGAAACATTGTGACAAATCCATGCCCTCACCCACCTCCACTCCACTCCGCCACCAAAAAAATGCCACTCAGAGGAGCAGTGGATATATCACTTTGCATAAAACGAAAATCATATGTGTTGTGCAATGTTAATAGCTATTTAAAATTAAATCTACCATTAAAATACACTCTTATATAACAACAGTGTTTTTTAAAAAAAATAAAAAATATTCACAAACTACCTTCTAAACAACTAAAAAAAAAAGAAAAAAAAAGTGTGACAAACCCCTGCCCTCACCCACCTCCACTCCACTCCGCCACCAAAAAAATGCCACTCAGAGGAGCAGTGGGATGTCACTTTGCATGTCACTTTGCATAAATATATTCATATGTTATTTAAAGTAATTAGCTATTAAAAATAAAAACAACCATTAAAATATACTTTTTCATGACAACAGAGTAGTTATTTAAAAACAAAAACAAATGTCAAAAACTACCTTCTAAACAACTATAGAAAAAGAGAAAAAAGGAAACATTGTGACAAATCCATGCCCTCACCCGCCTCCACTCCACTCCGCCACCAAAAAAATGCCACTCAGAGGAGCAGTGGATATGTCACTTTGCATAAATCTAAAATCATATGTCTTCTGCAATGTTAATAGCTATTTAAAATGAAATCTACCATTAAAATACACTCTTATATAACAACAGTGTTTTTTTTTAAAAAAAATATTCACAAACTACCTTCTAAACAACTAAAAAAAAGTGTGACAAACCCCTGCCCTCACCCACCTCCACTCCACTCCGCCACCAAAAAAATGCCACTCAGAGGAGCAGTGGGATGTCACTTTTCATAAATAAATTTGTATAAGTTGTTTAAAGTAACTAGCTATTAAAAATAAAAACAACCATTAAAATATACTTTTTCATGATAACAGAGTAGTTATTTAAAAAAAAACTATAGAAAAAGAGAAAAAAAGAAACATTGTGACAAATCCATGCCCTCACCCACCTCCACTCTACTCCGCCACCAAAAAAATGCCACTTAGAGGAGCAGTGGGATGTCACTTTGCATAAATAAATTTGTATAAGTTATTTAAAGTAACTAGCTATTAAAAATAAAAACAACCATTAAAATATACTTTTTCATGATAATAGAGTAGTTATTTAAAAAAAAAAAAAAAACGACAAAAACTACCTTCTAAACATCTATAGAAAAATAGAAAAAAGAAACATTGTGACAAATCCATGCCCTCACCCACCTCCACTCCACTTCGCCACCAAAAAATGCCACTCAGAGGAGCATTGGGATGTCACTTTGCATAAATAAATTCATATGTTATTTAAAGTAAATAGCTATTAAAAATAAAAACTACCATTAAAATATACTTTTTCATGATAACAGAGTAGTTATTTAAAAAAAAAAACGTCAAAAACTACCTTCTAAACATCTATAGAAAAATAGAAAAAAGAAACATTGTGACAAATCCATGACCTCACCCGCCTCCACTCCACTCCGCCACCAAAAAAATGCCACTCAGAGGAGCATTGGGATGTCACTTTGCATAAATAAATTCATATGTTATTTAAAGTAAATAGCTATTAAAAATAAAAACAACCATTAAAATATACTTTTTCATGATAACAGAGTAGTTATTTAAAAAAAACAAATGTCAAAAACTACCTTCTAAACAACTATAGAAAAAGAGAAAAAAAGAAACATTGTGACAAATCCATGCCCTCACCCACCTCCACTCCACTCCGCCACCAAAAAAATGCCACTCAGAGGAGCAGTGGATATATCACTTTGCATAAAACGAAAATCATATGTGTTCTGCAATGTTAATAGCTATTTAAAATGAAATCTACCATTAAAATATACACTCTTATATAACAACAGTGTTTTTTTTTTTTAAAAAAAATTCACAAACTACCTTCTAAACAACTAAAAAAAAGAAAAAAAAAGTGTGACAAACCCCTGCCCTCACCCACCTCCACTCCACTCTGCCACCAAAAAAATGCCACTCAGAGGAGCAGTGGGATGTCACTTTGCATAAATAAATTCATATGTTATTTAAAGTAAATAGCTATTAAAAATAAAAACAACCATTAAAATATACTTTTTCATGATAACAGAGTAATTATTTAAAAACAAAAACAAATGTCAAAAACTACCTTCTAAACAACTATAGAAAAATAGAAAAAAGAAACATTGTGACAAATCCATGCCCTCACCCACCTCCACTCCACTCCGCCACCAAAAAAATGCCACTCAGAAGAGCATTGGGATGTCACTTTGCATAAATAAATTCATATTTTATTTAAAGTAAATAGCTATTAAAAATAAAAACAACCATTAAAATATACTTTTTCATGACAACAGAGAAGTTATTTAAAAACAAAAACAAATGTCAAAAACTACCTTCTAAACAACTATAGAAAAAGAGAAAAAAGAAACATTGTGACAAATCCATGCCCTCACCCGCCTCCACTCCACTCCGCCACCAAAAAAATGCCACTCAGAGGAGCAGTGGATATGTCGCTTTGAATAAATCTAAAATCATATGTCTTCTGCAATGTTAATAGCTATTTAAAGTGGAAAAACAAATTAAATAAAAAAAAATAAAAAATAAAAACAACCATTAAAATATACTTTTTCATGATAACAGGGTAGTTATTTAAAAACAAAAACAAATGTCAAAAACTACCTCCCAAACAACTATAGAAAAAGAGAAAAAAAGAAATATTGTGACAAATCCATGCCCTCACCCACCTCCACTCCACTCCGCCACCAAAAAAATGCCACTCAGAGGAGCAGTGGGATGTCACTTTGCATAAATAAATTTGTATAAGTTATTTAAAGTAAATAGCTATTAAAAATAAAAACAACCATTAAAATATACTTTTTCATGATAACAGAGTAGTTATTTAAAAACAAAAACAAATGTCAAAAACTACCTTCTAAACAACTATAGAAAAAGAGAAAAAAAAGAAACATTGTGACAAATCCATGCCCTCACCCGCCTCCACTCCACTCCGCCACCAAAAAAATGCCACTCAGAGGAGCAGTGGATATATCACTTTGCATAAAATGAAAATCATATGTGTTCTGCAATGTTAATAGCTATTTAAAATTAAATCAACCATTAAAATACACTCTTATATAACAACATAGTGGGTTTTTTTTTAAAAAAAGTCACAAACTACCTTCTAAACAACTAAAAAAAAGAAAAAAAAAGTGTGACAAACCCCTGCCCTCACCCACCTCCACTCCACTCCGCCACCAAAAAAATGCCACTCAGAGGAGCAGTGGATATGTCACTTTGCATAAATCTAAAATCATATGTGTTCTGCAATGTTAATAGCTATTTAAAATGAAATCTACCATTAAAATACACTCTTATAAAACAACAGTGTTTTTTTTTTTTTTTAAATTCACAAACTACCTTCTAAACAACTAAAAAAAAAGAAAAAAAAAGTGTGACAAACCCCTGCCCTCACCCACCTCCACTCCACTCTGCCACCAAAAAAATGCCACTCAGAGGAGCATTGGGATGTCACTTTGCATAAATAAATTCATTTGTTATTTAAAGTAAATAGCTATTAAAAATAAAAACAACCCCACAGGCAAAAGCCCAGGACCTGACGGACTCCCCAACCAATATTATAAAACCCATTGCTCAATCTTGGCCCCACACCTTCTTAAACTTTTTAACTCAATAGATGAAGGCACACAACTTTCTGCTGACTCTTTAGCGGCTTACATTTCAGTAATCTTGAAACCAGACAAGCCACAGGACGACCCAGGTAGTTACCGACCCATATCCTTACTCAACACAGACATCAAGATCTTAGGAAAAATAATAGCTATCCGACTAAACCTGGTACTCCAAGACATCATACATACAGACCAGGTGGGCTTTGTCCCAGGACGAGAAGCTAGGGATAACACCCTCAGAGCCCTGACCCTCATAGAGCATGCTAAACACAGTAACATTGAGTCGGTGCTGATGGCTATAGATGCAGAAAAAGCATTTGACCGAACGAATTGGCAATTCTTATTGGAAACTCTAAAAAATATAGGATTCGGCCCAAAAATTATCAATAGAATTTTTAGCTTATATTCTCACCCAAATGCAAAAGTCAAAGTAAATGGCACCCTTTCAGACACACTCCCCATACGTAATGGCACACGACAAGGATGCCCTTTGTCCCCAATCCTATTCATCTTAATGATGGAGGTATTAACCTCGCATGTTCGCAGGAATTTAAACATCAAGGGTATAACATTCGGACAGCAAGACTACAAAATAGCAGCCTATGCAGACGATCTCCTATTCTCAGTCTCCTATCCCAACACGACTATACCAGAAATACTAACTGAGCTTGACAGATTCGGACACTACTCTAATTTTCTTGTTAATAAGCAAAAATCAGAAATTCTGAACATCACGCTTACAGATGCCCAATTTCAGTCCCTATCTACATTATGCCCACTAAAGTTAAAAACCGACACAATCAAATACCTAGGAATCCACCTCTCCTCCAACCAAGCGACACTATTCGACAGAAACTATATCACACTGCTCACCAGCACACAAAGAGATCTTAAGACATGGACCAACAAGCCGTTATCTTGGTGGGGACGCATACAAGCCGTGAAAATGACCACCCTCCCCAGAATCACTTACATCTTACAGACACTACCGATACATCTCCCCCGGTGGTACATGACTCGACTGCAAAATAGCATCAATTTGTTTGTCTGGGGGAAGTGTAAGCCGAGAGTCAATAGAGACACAATGTACAGACCAACCACAGAGGGCGGGTTAGGCCTTCCCAAAATCGAAGAATATTATCAGGCAGTGACACTCCAAAGGATCATGGATTGGCACAAAAAACAAGAAAGTAAGGCTTGGGTCACATTAGACTCACATATACTCAAAACTCCACTGGTACATGCCCTATGCTGGGTACCTAACGAACTCAGGCCACCACAATGTCGACAGCTAAATATACATAGACACCTGTTTAAGACTTGGGACCACATAGTTGCCACTAAACCACAAATTTCCACTAGCAGATCCCCCCTATCCCCCATTGTGCTAAATGTAGAAATGGTAGGCGGGTTGGACAAAGGCTACCAAAGGCTAACTGAATGGGATTACACTATCCCACTATTCAATTTCATTGAAGCAGGCAAACTCTTGGAAAGGGATAAACTAGCTGATCTAGCAGATGGTAGATTTACACATTGGCTAAAATATGCACAATTACACCACTTCATACATACCTCTCCATTCAAAACCGACCTCCTAAGAAAGCTCACAGCATTTGAACAATTATGTCATAGGGGCCTTATACCAAGGGGTACACTCTCTCTATCCCGTAAGCTTCTTCTCAAAAACAATACTGACACACTGCCTCCCTTTACCACCAAATGGAACTTGGATTTGGCAACCCACATAGACCATGATAGGTGGGTCAATATCTTTAGCTCGGTTAGGAAATCCTCGACATCAGCAGTAATATTAGAACTCAATTTTAAAATCCTTCTCCGCTGGTACCTAACCCCATCACGGCTAAACAGTATATACCCAAATACACCAGACACATGCTGGAGGGGCTGTGGTAGACGCGGCAATCTATTACACATGTGGTGGCAATGCCCTAGAATTTGCCCACTCTGGAACTCAGTGAAATCACATTTTAGACAGAGTATCTCCCCCGATCTCACACTAAGTCCAGACATAGCCCTGTTGAACGACCTACCCAAATTAACTTGCCGCCTTAGACTCCTAATACTACAGATAGGCCTCAATAGTGCTAGGAAATTAATAGCTCGCCACTGGAAAAAATCTACGTATATCTCTAAACAGATGTGGCTAGAGGAAGTGGAAGAGCAGCTTTCGCTAGAGCAATATGGCTATCTCTGCCGCAATAAGATGGACACTTTCCTAAACGCTAAGTTCATTTGGCAAGAATCCTTACACAACATTACCAACACATAAACAGTAAGATTATTCCCAGACTCTCCCCGTATAAGAGACAATAAGCTATAAACCCCTAGATACCACCGGATGCGACTAAATAGACCAACGACTTGATACCACACTTACATACCCTGTGTAGGCTAGGAGATGCACCAGACTTTAACTCACCTTGCAGAGACAAACAATGTTTAAAGTAATTTAGTGAATTCAAATGTTTGCAGAACCAACAGTTGAACTTTATCCCCCTGGTTTATTAGTTAAAATACTACCCCCCCCCCTCCTGGTCTTACAATTCTCGATTCAGTGAAGCAGAAGATTGCCCTATCTACCTAGCTCCCAAGAAAGGCCCTTGGCAAGAATCTAGACATGGGTATCAGACTCAAGTTTGCCCAGGATGGGAGGGGGTAAGAGAAGAAGGCTGGCACAATGGACATTACCTACAAAATATTGTTGAATTGCATATGACAGCTTTGTAATATTGATGACCAGTGAAAATTGTTATTGTTAAAATCTTTAATAAAAATAACAAATAAAAAAATAAAAAAATAAAATAAAAACAACCATTAAAATATACTTTTTCATGACAACAGAGTAGTTATTTAAAAAAAAACAAATGTCAAAAACTACCTTCTAAACAACTAAAGAAAAAGAGAAAAAAAGAAACATTGTGACAAATCCATGCCCTCACCCACCTCCACTCCACTCCGCCACCAAAAAAATGCCACTCAGAGGAGCAGTGGTTATGTCACTTTGCATAAAACGAAAATCATATGTGTTCTGCAATGTTAATAGCTATTTAAAAGGAAATCTAACATTAAAATACACTCTTATATATTATATAACAACATAGTGTTTTTTTAAAAAAAAAAGTCATAAACTACCTTCTAAACAACTAAAAAAAAAAGAAAAAAAAAGTGTGACAAACCCCTGCCCTCACCCACCTCCACTCCACTCCGCCACCAAAAAAATGCCACTCAGAGGAGCAGTGGGATGTCACTTTGCATAAATAAATTTGTATAAGTTATTTAAAGTAACTAGCTATTAAAAATAAAAACAACCATTAAAATATACTTTTTCATGATAACAGAGTAGTTATTTAAAAAAAAACAAATGTCAAAAACTACCTTCTAAGCATCTATAGAAAAATAGAAAAAAGAAACATTGTGACAAATCCATGCCCTCACCCACCTCCACTCCACTCCGCCACCAAAAAAATGACACTCAGAGGAGCATTGGGATGTCACTTTGCATAAATAAATTCATATGTTATTTAAAGTAAATAGCTATTAAAAATAAAAACAACCATATCTGTTGTCCTATTTTCAGGATATAGATAACAGTAAGCTCTTTCCCCCCTTGGCCTTACAAGCTCACATCACAGTCATCCCGAAACCGGGCAAATCGACAGACCAAATACCCAACTATCGACCAATATCGCTATTAAACTGTGATGTTAAAATTTACGCGAAAATCCTGGCAACTAGATTAAATCGGATTCTTCCTTCCATAATTCACCAAGACCAGGTTGGTTTTATACCAAATAGAGAGGCCAAGGACAACACAGTCCGTAATATGCATTTAATATGGCACGCAAAAGCTGGGGGCCTTCCCGCGGTGTGGCTTTCCACAGATGCGGAGAAGGCCTTCGACCGCGTCAGTTGGCTATTCCTCAAGATGACTCTAAAGTCATTTGGAATAGGAGATGTAACGTTACAACGAATTTTTGCCCTATATTCGAAACCTAGTGCTAGGATAACATTAAATGGCATTCTTTCACAACCACTCCAGATAACCAATGGAACTCGCCAGGAAAGACCCCTTTCCCCCTTATTGTTTGTCTGCTTGCTGGAAGCCCTAGCTACAAGTATTAGACTCAATAGAGATATCACAGGGATAACTCTTGGAGGGCGGGAATATAAACTATCATTATTTGCCGACGATATCCTGTTTTCCCTCACGAATCCAGACTTATCACTGCCTCCTCTGCTGGAGGAACTAAATATGTTCAATAAACTTACCAACTTCTTAATCAACTATACTAAATCGGAGATCCTTGGAATCTCCCCCCCAGAACAAATGAAAATCAGACTCTCGCAAAACTGCCCGTTTAGATGGTGTCTGGGCTCTATAAAATACCTAGGTATTCAGCTAGCGGAAGACATGGAGAGGATCTATAAATTAAACTATATCCAGATCCGGGAAGCCCTAATTAGAGACCTTTCCTCGTGGAACTCTAGGCGACTAACTTGGATAGGAAGGATTAATACTATTAAAATGAATGCCTTTCCAAGATTATTATACATCATGCAGACCCTCCCCATACCACTTCCACCCAGATATATTACTCGGATACAGCAACTTTTTCACTCCTTTATCTGGAGGGGAAAGCAACCGAGAATCAACAAAAAGACAATGTTGCGATCTAGGGACCAGGGAGGGATGGGAGTTCCTGACATAGAACTTTATAGAACTGCTATATTTTTACAACGCATACTTGACTGGAGGGTTCATAAAACAGAGAAAAGATGGGTAGAGATAGAACAAAATTTAAACCCAGGAACACCACTTTCAGCCATATGCTGGCATCCCAACCATCATGCTATGGTTAAAAACATTATTAATCCTATAACCAAAGAGACACTGAGACAGTGGAACATAGCAAATAAATTAAACCCATTTCTCTCATCTTGTCCTTCCCCATTGACCTCACTGATACATAACAATGAGTTTTCACTCACTAACCTAGTGGGAGTACAAGGACTGGACGAGGACACTAGAGAAATAGAAGTACGTCAGGTGACGAAACATGACCAACTACTGCCCCAAAACCAACTGCAAGAGCAAGGATTTACAGTGTTCCAGGGTTGGTTTCATTACAGGCGAACACGCCATTACATACTGACTCATACGAATAGCAATAACATGTTGAGAGCCCTTACGAACCTAGAGAAATTATACACAGCACAACACCCAAAGAGACACACTCTGTCCAGGATTTATTCTATTTTGACACAGCCCCCTCCAGTTAATCTTCCCCCATCAATTGAGTCCTGGGAGAGGGAATTAGGAATTATAATACTCCCCCACGTTGCAGTTGATATTTTTAGAAACATCAAGTCCTCTTCCTCCTCAGCTTACTTAGTAGAACTTAACTACAAAATACTTCATAACTGGTACCTTACCCCTAGACGCCTACATAGGTTATATCCCTCACTACCAGATAGATGTTGGAGGTGCGGACACATAGGCAGCGGCATGGGGCACATGTGGTGGTGGTGTAATGCAATTAACCAGCTATGGAGGCTCTGTATTGGGGAAATGGAGAAAGTCCTGAACTGCGCTCTACCCTTAGACCCTTTAATCTTTCTACTCAATAAATTTAGGAAGTTCAAAGCACATCACATATTGTTCCAAATAATGAGAAACGGTATGAAATCTATTATAGCTAAACACTGGAAAGCACAATCACCCCCAGATCTCCAGAGGTGGAGAGGCAGAGTCTCGGAGTTAATAGAATTAGAGGAATTCGGCTCCTATAAAAACAACACTAGAGACCCATATATAGAAGCCCAAGCCCTTTGGGACCACTATCTATCAGAGATAAAGAATTGAGGTCCAGGGCGGACATGCAGCAGTAGAGTTGGCCTTAGGTGAATAATTTTTGGAAAAGAGCTAGATATACTTTATAAATTTTGAGAGAGTTTTCATACTACTGTTTATAATGTGTTTAATGTTATGCAAGTACCTACAATGATACGCAATTCCTGAAGAGTTCTGTAGAAACAATTTAGTTTACTTCACTACCATAAGCTTTGAGAATAACTTGTGAATTGGCTGAACGCCATTTATTTTATTTATTGCAATACAGCATATTGGATTCTGTTATTTTTCTTATTCACTATGTACTTCCCTTGCTTGAACCAGTGTTTTGTGTTTGTAACTTATATGACATATTCTCAATAAAAAAGAATTTTGATTAAAAATAAAAACAACCATTAAAATATACTTTTTCATGATAACAGAGTAGTTATTTAAAAAAAACAAATGTCAAAATCTGCCTTCTAAACAACTATAGAAAAAGAGAAAAAAAGAAACATTGTGACAAATCCATGCCCTCACCCACCTCCACTCCACTCCGCCACCAAAAAAATGCCACTCAGAGGAGCAGTGGATATATCACTTTGCATAAAACGAAAATCATATGTGTTCTGCAATGTTAATAGCTATTTAAAATTAAATCTACCATTAAAATACACTCTTATTGAACAACATAGTGTTTTTTTTTTTTTAACAAAAAGTCACAAACTACCTTCTAAACAACTAAAAAAAAGGAAAAAAAAGTGTGACAAACCCCTGCCCTCACCCACCTCGACTCCACTCCGCCACCAAAAAAATGCCACTCAGAGGAGCAGTGGGTATGTCACTTTGCATAAATCTAAAATCATATGTGTTCTGCAATGTTAATAGCTATTTAAAATGAAATCTACCATTAAAATACACTCTTATACAACAACAGTGTTTTTTTTTTTTTTTTTTATTTTTTAAAAATTCACAAACTACCTTCTAAACAACTAAAAAAGGGGGCGGAGTCTGACAGGGCTCCAAGATGGATGCCTTAGCTTAGAGCTCTGTATACCAGAACAGGGAGATCAGCCACTACTCCTCTCCATCAAGGATCCAGAGGGTACATCTCAAATCAAAAGTTATGTGAAGCTGCTGGGAACACCACAGGGGCTGAAACTGCAGAAAACAGGTTGTGGATAATTGTCATCATCAGCCAGACCATCATACACCCTGTGGGAAAGGGATCAGTCGTGAGTAATGGCCATATAGATCTGGTCAAACCTTTACAGACCTGAAAAAACATTACAGCACAGACATGGAGCCTAACACACATTGCCACACTATAAAATACTGGCCAGGACATTAATCTTTAAGACAGAAACCTTCAGGTCCAAGTTACAAATCCTGGAAATCACTAAGTTATTAGAAATCTCCCATGTGGCTAGATAAAGCCTGAGCACACAATGGCATCTTAGGAAGAACTAGCTTCTTAAAAGTGCAAAGAATGAGATCTGTACTACCACTTTTTTTAGAGGTGAACAAATTGCAATATTCCTACTCCCCTCTCAACATTCTACATGAAGGGTCTTGTATTTGGGAAACTATATTGTTTTGTAAACTGGGACATGTTTTTTTAATGTAGTTGAAAATCAGTTCATAGAGATACACCTATTCCAATAAAACAGCGCCACCTGCTGGATGATTACGAAAGCACACCCAAAAGGACTTTTTCTATTAAAACCTCAAAAGATTAAATATATCAATACTCTCACTATTGCTGGAGTAATATTTTTTAGGGAATTAACCCTACCTCCTGAGACTATTTTAGAGCATTAACATGGCCTCCAAGAAACCAAATAAATCAGACAAGCCAGGGAAATCTGCATCTGTCAACTCATATTTTAAACCATCCCAGGAAGCTAAAACCCCAGATGCCAACAAAGAAATGGCAGAAATCAATGCAATGAAGCCTTCCATGCAGGATTCTTCTGTCGACTCCACTCCACTAACTAAAGCGGACCTACATCTACTTGTCTCCAAACAAGATATTACTTATAGTTTTGATAAACTCTGGGAGAAATTGGATTCCATGCACACCTTCATGACGACAAGTCTGAATGATATCAAACAAGAAATTAAGGACCTAGGTTCCAGAGTAGAAACACTGGAGGAAAATAGAGACAACCTGGTAGAGGATGTTGAAATGACAGTCCAACAAGTATCAGAGCAACAGCAGGTAGTAACCGATTTGCTGGACAAGATCGAAGATATGGAAAACAGGAGTCGAAGAAGTAACATCCGTCTTAAAGGAATTCCCGAATCGATTACGGCAGCTGAATTGCCTTCATATTTACATCAATTGTTCTGTGCAATAACAGGGGTGGATCAGTCAACGGAAATAGAGATTGAGAGAGCACATAGGGCTCTTAGACCCAAACCCAAAGCTGACAACCCACCTCGAGATGTTATAGTGGCATTCCTGAGATTCCCAGAGAAGGATAAGATTCTCAAAGAGGCTGCTAAACAACCAACTTTAAAGTTTCAAGGAAACGTTGTACATTTCTATCAGGACTTGAGCACTAGGACACTGCAACGGAGGGGGACTTTGCGTCCTCTCACCTCTCTGCTTCGAAAACATGGCATCCAGTACAGATGGGGTTACCCCTTTGCTCTACATATCTCTAAGGACAATAAAATCCTCACAATCAGAGATGTTAATGGGATATCCGATATATGTGAAGCACTGGATCTGGAAACACCAAACCTGCCAGAGAAATCACAGATGGAGGAGACTCTAACACCTCAACAGGCGAAACTTAAGTCTCAGAAGTCACAATGGACTAGAGCCCCGAGGAGACGACAGAAGAATAAGTGAAAGACTCACAGTGAAGTTTTGTGTATCTCCTTGTTTTTTCTATTTTCCCCTCTCTTACAGGTTGCAGTGTACTTACAGAGACTAGGAAAATCTCATGAGACAATGGGTCGAGCTTAAGAACTCTTACAAGAAAATGTCTAATTTAGGTTTTACTAAGTTTATCTCTTTATCTCACAAATCTCTTTATCTCACAACATAGTAGGTTTATCCAAATGTTGTATTTCTAAAGATCATATACAGTTATTGTTGTTGGCTTTGGTAGGGGAGAGTGGTTAATAGTTAATATCTAACAATATTAATGGTACTTTACCATACAGCTAGTTTCCCCCTATGTTTTAAAAATGGAGTTAGTTGGAAACTCCTCTGTTCTATAGGTTCCCCCAGAACTAATTGATGTTATTTCAGAAACCTCAATATGTTATTTTTTATTTTATATTTCTTTTGTTTAAGTTATTCTTCTCTAACGTCTTTGCTTTTTCTACCCTACAGTTATTCATTCTACTTATCCTTCTCTTCTCTCCCCTTGTGCCTTCCCCAAGTGGACCACAGACACACCCAGTAACCCAACGAATGAGAGTGATTTTTCAGAGAGGTGATTCGTTACTAGAGGCTGGTGAGCTCTTGCAAACACAATACACTTCATCACTATTCCTTACAATTAATAATCAAACAATTCCATTTGTCACACACTAATGACTCCGACTAATATAGTTCTACTCTCCCATAACGCAAGAGGTCTAAATTCAGATGCAAAATGTAGGAAAGCCTTATCTCAATACACACGCTTGGGTGCTAACGTCATTTTCTTACAAGAAACTCATTTTGAGTCTAATCATATTCCCAAATACTGGACGAATCAATACCCAACACACTTTCATTCTACTACAGATAAAAAGAAGAGAGGGGTTTCCATCCTTCTCCACTCCTCCTTAAATTTTATTCACAAAGAATCCAAAATAGATAAAGAGGGCAGATACCTAATCATTAAGGGCCACATTAACGAAGTGGAAATTATTTTTTGCAACATCTATGCCCCAAACGAAAAGCAAGACAAATTCATTAATAAAATCTCACACCTTCTCACAAACTGGAACTCGGCTAGAATATTTCTAGCAGGAGACTTTAATGTCTCCCTCTACATGCAATTTCCTCAGTCACAAATCCGACCCACACAATCACAAATTAGAAACAACAGAAAAACTAAATCTATTTCCAGTACTCTGGAAGGACATAATGTACTTGACTCTTGGACTGCGCTATATGGCATCACTTCAGATCACACTTTCTACTCAACAGCACACCGAAAATATTTCAAGCTAGATTACATTTTCCTGAGCCAAACCCTAATTTCCAATCTGGTATCCTCCTCCATTCATCCTTGTGTGTGGTCTGATCATTCCATAATAGTAGCTAAAATAGCAGGGCTTCTTCCCCCAAACAATTCAAGAAGCTGGACTTATGACCCCACACTTATGAAAAATCCCCAACATAAAGATCGTATTTTCAAACAGATGATGGAATTCTGGAATATTAATACAGATTCCATCGATAACCCGATTCAGATTTGGGCAGCCCATAAATCGGTGTTAAGAGGTTTCCTAATCCAACTAAAGTCAAAATCAAAATGGGAAACACAGTTACTATTACAGACACTACACAAGGAGATAGCTACACTAGAGAAACAACATAGACTTACCTGCTCACCCAAGGTATATAAAACATTGCAAAATCAACGCCAAAAACTAGATAAATTATTAAATCACCAGTCACTTAGAGCCGGATTAAGACTACAAACCAAATACTATATATACGCCAATAAACCAGATCGTTATCTAGCCAATAAAATTAGAGATAGGATCAAAGATATTTCCATTCCCTTCTTACGCATAAATGCATATGAATCTACATCCCACCCAAAAGTAATTGTAGACACTTTTGCCAACTATTATAGTTCTTTATACGATGGCTAGAAAGTTTCCAAATCGGAACAAACTTCCTGTCTCCTGAATAGATTTCTGGAGGAAGCCACTCTGCCCCAAATTGACCAACAAGATTTGGCAACTCTTAACTTCAGGCGAGTACTATAAACTATTTAAATCCTTTCTCATACCTCACCTAGTCAAATTTAGCAATCATATACTTCAAGGACATACTATTCCCTCAGAACTTTTAGATGCCAAAATTATAGTCCTCCCTAAGCCGGGTAAGGACAGGTCCCTCTGTCATAATTATAGACCAATTTCCCTCATTAACCAAGATTTAAATTTTTTTACCAAAATTCTGGCTAACCGATTAAAACACTTGCTCCCAAAACTAATTCACCCAGACCAGGTTGGCTTAATTAAAAATAGGGAAGCTCCAGATAATATCAGAAGGATGATATCATTAATAGATTATTTGCATATTTCTAAAACGCCTTCTCTGTTGTTATCCCTGGACGCAGAGAAGGCGTTTGACAGGGTCGACTGGGAGTACATGCAAGCTGTACTACATACCATGGGCTTTAGGGGTTCTTTTATTACAGCGATCTAGAGTATATATTCATATCCCTCGGCATGCGTTAAGGCAATGGGACACCAATCTGACAGATTTGCGGTCTTAAATGGGACGAGACAGGGTTGTCCTTTATCCCCTCTCCTTTTTGCTGTTTGCATAGAGCCCCTGGCGCAACACATTAGGAACTCCCCAGACATTACGGGTATTAAAATAGGACAATCAGTCTACAAACTCACTCTTTTTGCAGATGACGTTTTGCTCTCCCTAACCAAACCCCTTATATCTCTGCCAAATTTATACAACACCCTTAGGAACTTCTCCACTATATCTGGTTACACCCTATCTCTTCCCTCACTTTTCCCTCATTCGAAACCCACATGATTCGCTTATTCTCCCCTCTCTCTGTACGTGTTGCAGTCATATACCGACCCCCTGGCTCCGCAACTCAATTTCTAGATCACTTGGCAGCCTGGCTACCCTACTTCCTTTCCTCTAACACCCCTGCTCTCATTCTTGGCGACTTCAACATCCCCCTTAACAATCCCACTGCCTCATCTGCTAAACAACTTCTGCAACTCACTTCCTCCTTCGGTCTGTCACAATGGACTGATTCTCCCACTCACAAGGACGGTCACTCCCTTGACCTGATCTTTAGCTATCGATGCACTCTCTCAAACTTCTCAAACTCCCCTTTTCCTCTGTCTGACCACCATCTCCTTACCTGCAACATTTCATCCCTTCCTACAACTCTCCCACCTTCTACTCCTCACACCAAACTTCACAGAAGCATTAGGTCTTTAGATCAGCAACAACTTGCTAATTCCCTTCAACCACTCCTCTCATCCTTCTCCACCTTTTCCTGCCCTGAACAATCTATCTGCCACTATAATTCCACCCTTATATCCGTCCTTGACAATCTCGCCCCTCTTACCACTGCTAGGAAATCACACACTCATCCCCAGCCCTGGCATACTCCTCTGACATGGTACCTACGCAGATGTTCCCGTACTGCTGAACGGCATTGGAGAAAATCACGGAGTTCTGCTGATTTTCTTCATTACAAATTCATCTTGAACTCCTACTACTCTGCCCTTAATCTCCACAAGCAACACTACTTCTCTACCCTTATGCACGCCTATCCCATTTCCTTACGTTAAACTCCCTTCTTGACCCGCTGCAATCTGGATTTCGTCCCTATCACTCCACAGAGACAGCTATTGTTAAGATCACCAATGACCTACTTACAGCCAAATCAAAAGGCCACTTCTCTCTGCTTATCCTCCTTGATCTGTCCGCAGCCTTTGACACTGTCGACCACCCTCTTCTGCTCCAAACCCTCCAATCCTTCGGCATCTGTGACACAGCCCTTTCGTGGCTCTCTTCCTATCTGTCAAACCGTACCTTCAGTGTAGCCTTCTCTGGGGCCTCTTCTGCCCCGTCACCACTTTCTGTCGGAGTACCGCAAGGCTCTGTCCTCGGTCCCCTTCTCTTCTCAATCTATATGTCATCACTAGGTTCCCTAATTAAGTCCCACGGTTTCCAATATCATTTGTATGCCGATGACACCAAAATCTACTTCTCTACACCAGAACTATCTCCTTCCTTGCTATCCCGTGTCACTAACTGTCTTTCTCACATCTCTTCCTGGATGTCCTCTCACTACCTCAAGCGAAATCTCTCCAAAACTGAGCTCCTCATTTTCCCCCCTTCTTCCAAAATCTCCACCCCCAATATCTCTATAACTGTCGACAACTCCATCATTACCCCTACCCCGCACGCCCAATGTCTCAGGGTCACATTCGACTCAGATCTTTCATTCACTCCTCACATTCAGTCATTGGCTAAAGCCTGCCGCTTTCACCTTAAAAACATCTCTAAAATTAGACACTTCCTTACACAAGACACAACTAAGATTTTAATCCACTCTCTCATTCTTTCCCGCCTTGATTACTGCAACTCTGTCCTCTCTGGTCTCCCCACCTGCCGCCTAGCTACTTTACAATCCATAATGAATGCCTCTGCCAGACTCATCTTCCTTACACGTCGCTCTTCATCTGCTGCGCCTCTCTGCCAATCCCTTCACTGGCTTCCTCTTGCCTCTAGGATCAAACACAAAACCCTCACTCTGACATAAAAAGCCCTCAACTGCACTGCTCCCCCTACATCTCAGACCTTGACTCCAGATACTCTCTCTCCCGTCCCCTTTGCTCTGCTCATGACCTCCTACTCTCCTCCTCTCTTGTCACCTCATCACACTCCCATTTACAGGACTTCTCCAGACTGGCTCCCATCTTGTGGAACTCTCTGCCTCGCTCCATAAGACTCTCTTCTAGTTTTAAAAGCTTCAAGTGCTCCCTAAAGACTCTACTGTTCAGGGACTCATACAACCTACGCTAACCTTTCCTAATAAGAGTTCCTCTCCTCCACTGCAATCCCCTGAACCCTCTTAGCATGTAAGCCTAATAGTCCAGCTGTTTGTGGATCACCTTCTTAAGAGCTGACTACAACAGTGCAACTCTTGGCAGGGCCCTCTACCATATAATTGTTTTGTTGTACTCCCCCTTTGTTTATAGCGCTGCGGAATCTGTTGGCGCTCTACAAATAACCGATAATAATAATCTTCCCCTCTTATCTTCTTCTCTTCCCCCTTTGATTTTCCCAACTTTTCTCTGTACTCCCTTTGTATTCAAGATCTTCATAAATGTTTTGGTTAAGATGGGAATGAGGGGGTGTCCTTACCCCACTCAGGTCCCCCAGACAAACTGACAGACAAGATGCATGATAGCTGTTGTTTAAGGAGTAATCGACTGAGTAATTCCATCTATATAGCGATACAAATGTAAATGTTTAAAATGCTTTAAGGAAATCTTAGTTACTGTCTACTAATATTGGTCTCATTGATCTATCTGTCGTTAAGTGGCTATGTCTTCTGTGAAGGTCTGGTATATTCTTTTGTATTGTTTATATATCAATAAAAAATTATTTCAAATAAACAATTTAAAAAAAGAAAAAAAAAGTGTGACAAACCCCTGCCCTCACCCACCTTCTCTCCACTCCGCCACCAAAAAAATGCCACTCAGAGGAGCAGTGGGATGTCACTTTGCATAAATAAATTCATATGTTATTTAAAGTAAATAGCTATTAAAAATAAAAACAACCATTAAAATATACTTTTTCATGACAACAGAGAAGTTATTTAAAAAGAAAAACAAATGTCAAAAACTACCTTCTAAACAACTATAGAAAAAGAGAAAAAAAGAAACATTGTGACAAATCCATGCCCTCACCCGCCTCCACTCCACTCCGCCACCAAAAAAATGCCACTCAGAGGAGCAGTGGATATGTCACTTTGCATAAATCTAAAATCATATGTGTTCTGCAATGTTAATAGCTATTTAAAATGAAATCTACCATTAAAATACACTCTTATATAACAACATAGTGGAGTTTTTTTTAAAAAAAAGTCACAAACTACTTTCTAAACAACTAAAAAATAGAAAAAAAAAGTGTGACAAACCCCTGCCCTCACCCACCTCCACTCCACTCCGCCACCAAAAAAATGCCACTCAGAGGAGCAGTGGGATGTCACTTTACATAAATAAATTCAGTTATTTGAAGTAAATAGCTATTAAAATTAAAAACAACCATTAAAATGTATTTTTTCATGATAACAGAGTAGTTATTTAAAAAAAAAAACAAATGTCAAAAACTATCTTCTAAATAACTATTGAAAAATAGAAAAAAGAAACATTGTTACAAATCCATGTCCTCACCCACCTCCACTCCGCCACCAAAAAAATGCCACTCAGAGGAGCAGTGGATATGTCACTTTGAATAAATCTAAAATCATATGTGTTCTGCAACTTTAATAGCTATTTTATATTAAATTAAATTTACCATTAAAATACACTCTTATTATATAACACTCTTATTATATAACTTATTATATAACAGTGATTTTTTTTTCTCAAAAAGTTACAAACTACCTTCTAAACAACTAGAAAAAAAAAAAAAAGACGTGACAAACCATTGCCCTCACCCACCTCCACTCCACTCCACTACCAAAAAAATACCACTCAGAGGAGCAGTGGGATGTCACTTTGCATAAATAAATTTGTATAAGTTATTTAAAGTAAATAGCTATTTAAAAAAAAAAAAAAATTAAAATATACTTTTTCATGATAACAGAGTAGTTATTTAAAAACAAAAACAAATGTCAAAAACTACGTTCTAAACAACTATAGAAAAAGTGAAAAAAAAAATATTGTGAAAAATCCATGCCCTCACCCGCCTCCATTCTACTCTGCCACCAAAAAAATGCCACTCAGAGGAGCAGTGGATATGTCACTTTTCATAAAACGAAAATCATATGTGTTCTGCAATGTTAATAGCTATTGAAAATGAAATCTACCATTAAAATACACCCTTATATAACAACATAGTGGTTATTTTTTTTTTTTTTTCAAAAAAGTCACAAACTACCTTCTAAACAACTAAAAAAAAGAAAAAAAAGTGTGACAAACCCCTGCCCTCACCCACCTCCACTCCACTCCGCCACCAAAAAAATGCCACTCAGAGGAGCAGTGGGATGTCACTTTGCATAAATAAATTTGTATAAGTTATTTAAAGTAAATAGCTATTAAAAATAAAAACAACCATTAAAATATACTTTTTCATGATAACAGAATAGTTATTTAAAAAAAAACAAATGTCAAAAACTACCTTCTAAACGACTATAGAAAAAGAGAAAAAAGAAACATTGTGACAAATCCATGCCCTCACCCACCTCCACTCCACTCCGCCACCAAACAAATTCCACTCAGAGGAGCAGTGGGATGTCACTTTTCATAAATAAATTCATATGTTATTTAAAGTAAATAGCTATTAAAAATAAAAACAACCATTAAAATATACTTTTTCATGACAACAGAGTAGTTATTTAAAAACAAAAACAAATGTCAAAAACTACCTTCTAAACAACTATAGAAAAAGAGAAAAAAATAAACATTGTGACAAATCCATGCCCTCACCCGCCTCCACTCCACTCCGCCACCAATAAAATGCCACTCAGAGGAGCAGTGGATATGTCACTTTGCATAAATCTAAAATCATATGTCTTCTGCAATGTTAATAGCTATTTAAAATGAAATCTACTATTAAAATACACTCTTATATAACAACAGTGTTTTTTTTTAAAAAAAAATATTCACAAACTACCTTCTAAACAACTAAAAAAAAGTGTGACAAACCCCTGCCCTCACCCACCTCCACTCCACTCCGCCACCAAAAAAATGCCACTCAGAGGAGCAGTGGGATGTCACTTTTCATAAATAAATTCATATGTTATTTAAAGTAAATAGCTATTAAAAATAAAAACAACCATTAAAATATACTTTTTCATGACAACAGAGTAGTTATTTAAAAACAAAAACAAATGTCAAAAACTACCTTCTAAACAACTATAGAAAAAGAGAAAAAAATAAACATTGTGACAAATCCATGCCCTCACCCGCCTCCACTCCACTCCGCCACCAATAAAATGCCACTCAGAGGAGCAGTGGATATGTCACTTTGCATAAATCTAAAATCATATGTCTTCTGCAATGTTAATAGCTATTTAAAATGAAATCTACTATTAAAATACACTCTTATATAACAACAGTGTTTTTTTTTTAAAAAAAATATTCACAAACTACCTTCTAAACAACTAAAAAAAAGTGTGACAAACCCCTGCCCTCACCCACCTCCACTCCACTCCGCCACCAAAAAAATGCCACTCAGAGGAGCAGTGGGATGTCACTTTTCATAAATAAATTTGTATAAGTTATTTAAAGTAAATAGCTATTAAAAATAAAAACAACCATTAAAATATACTTTTTCATGATAACAGAGTAGTTATTTAAAAAAAAAACAAATGTCAAAAACTACCTTCTAAACAACTATAGAAAAAGAGAAAAAAAGAAACATTGTGACAAATCCATGCCCTCACCCACCTCCACTCCACTCCGCCACCAAAAAAATGCCACTCAGAGGAGCAGTGGATATATCACTTTGCAGAAAACGAAAATCATATGTGTTCTGCAATGTTAATAGCTATTTAAAATGAAATCTAACATTAAAATACACTCTTATATAACAACATAGTGGGGTTTTTTTTTTTTTTTAAAAAGTCATAAACTACCTTCTAAACAACTAAAAAAAAAGAAAAAAAAAAGTGTGACAAACCCCTGCCCTCACCCACCTCCACTCCACTCCGCCACCAAAAAAATGCCACTCAGAGGAGCAGTGGGATGTCACTTTGCATAAATAAATTTGTATAAGTTATTTAAAGTAACTAGCTATTAAAAATAAAAACAACCATTAAAATATACTTTTTCATGATAACAGAGTAGTTATTTTAAAAAAAAAAAAAAACGTCAAAAACTACCTTCTAAACATCTATAGAAAAATAGAAAAAAGAAACATTGTGACAAATCCATGCCCTCACCCACCTCCACTCCACTCCGCCACCAAAAAAATGCCACTCAGAGGAGCATTGGGATGTCACTTTGCATAAATAAATTCATATGTTATTTAAAGTAAATAGCTATTAAAAATAAAAACAACTATTAAAATATACTTTTTCATGATAACAGAGTAGTTATTTAAAAAAAAAAAAACGTCAAAAACTACCTTCTAAACATCTATAGAAAAATAGAAAAAAGAAACATTGTGACAAATCCATGCCCTCACCCACCTCCACTCCACTCCGCCACCAAAAAAATGCCACTCAGAGGAGCATTGGGATGTCACTTTGCATAAATAAATTCATATGTTATTTAAAGTAAATAGCTATTAAAAATAAAAACAACCATTAAAATATACTTTTTCATGATAACAGAGTAATTATTTAAAAACAAAGACAAATGTCAAAAACTACCTTCTAAACAACTATAGAAAAATAGAAAAAAGAAACATTGTGACAAATCCATGCCCTCACCCACCTCCACTCCACTCCGCCACCAAAAAAATGCCACTCAGAGGAGCAGTGGATATATCACTTTGCATAAAACGAAAATCATATGTGTTCTGCAATGTTAATATCTATTTAAAATGAAATCTACCATTAAAATACACTCTTATATAACAACAGTGTTTTTTAAAAAAAAAAAAAATTCACAAACTACCTTCTAAACAACTAAAAAAAAGAAAAAAAAAAAGTGTGACAAACCCCTGCCCTCACCCACCTCCACTCCACTCCGCCACCAAAAAAATGCCATTTAGAGGAGCAGTGGGTATGTCACTTTGCATAAATAAATTCATATGTTATTTAAAGTAAATAGCTATTAAAAATAAAAACAACCATTAAAATATACTTTTTCATGATAACAGAGTAATTATTTAAAAACAAAGACAAGGACTTCCGGGTTGGCGGCGTTGTAAGATGGCCACTGAATGACAGAGCTCCAAGCAAACCCCCGGCTTTTTATAGCATATCTGTGGCTACACTTCTTGCCATCCAATCTTCCTTGGCAGTTTAGGTGCCCGGAAACTTTTGCGGATCAGATATTTAATCTTCTGGCCCCCGGGAAGTCAGTTAAAAAGAAATAACGGAAGGTACTGGATAAGATACGAGGCCTACCACGTGATACAAGCATTACAATATTTCAAACATGTCCACCTCAGAGATCGATGCGACTGCACAAGATATTGTTTCTGCCTTGGCAGCCTACCTTTTACCGGCATTTAATGCCTTGGAAACAGCCACGCAGAATTTACTGACCTACATGCGCTTTTCTGGATCCACTCTGCACCCAGGTCCTGACATGGCGGAACTTCGGATGGCTGATGCAGCTTTCATTGACCAAGCTTTATTTGAGGAGGCACAGGGGAGTATTTTGGGACCCCTGGAGGCATCCTTTGTGGACAGCTGCGGAATTGGTGGAGGTAACAGGCTTACTCTGAACGCTGCAGTTGAGAAGCCTCAGTCCCTATTGAAATGGAAAGCACCGGGAATGCTCACTGTGCGTAGCACAGATCTCTTCTCACATTCGGATCCATCACACAGCCTTATGGTTAACTTGATCGAGTACAAGGATCCTCGCTTTGTCTGCACAACCGTGATACAAGCAAATAGCTTACCTGAAGAGAGGAGACTAAGCCGTAATGCAGAGACTGTTTCATTACGATTACATGAAGATCGCTTATCTACCGGTATCGGCTAAATTTTAACTCATTCTTGCTTTAGGCTGAAACCCTCTCTCTGGCCTCAAGTGACATTTTCTTAGTCTTTTGTGGACTTTAATATTTGATGCCGATACAGTGGGTACACCTGATTAGTATTCTTTATGACACTAAGCATGCTTATTCTTTATTGTTTCAAGTTATATGATTCTCAAATCCGTGTGACAGACTAGTCAAGGCCTCAGTTTTTTTCCTTGTTTTTTCTTTTTTTAAGACGTTTACATCTTAGATAAACAGTACCAAATACTAGAATGTTTTGTTTGTTTTTTTACTTAAGAACAGAATTTCTGTTTTGCCCTGAACCACCATATTCCTATAAGTTTCCCCTGCAGTTGTATCTTTACTTTTTTCATCACAACGACAAGTTTTTGTATATTCTCTTAGACCTCATAGTTTTAGTGAAGTTAAGTTTAACTCAATAGTCCTGGAATGGGGATAAGTGTTATCCTGCTGAATTTCTGGTACTAACGGTCCATTAATTTCCCCTCTAGCATCAGAGATCATGGCTTATACTTAAAATCATAATTAAATTGTTGGGCTGACCATAAATGTACCTTTACGGGGATTCCATATGTTACAGTGGGAGTATTTACAGTGGTCTGTTCATGCGCAAAAGGATTATAATAGATATTTCTTTTTTTTTTCACAAGCTTATTTTATACATGTAAACTGGTTATGCCTAAGGGGGCCGCTTCTTCTTACCTTGTATGTACTTCATGAATAAGATGACAATCTGTTATTTTACTCATTACACAACTACCTGCCAATCTGATGTAGTAAGGGCTGCATCTTAGTCTTATGGTCTTAAAATCTGATGATTGAGGGTTGGGAACCTAGCAACTTCACTTCACTTGTATCCTATGATTAAAACATAGAATAACTCAGCCCCATTTCTATAAAACGGTCCTCATCATCTGTGAGACTAAAACTTTGAATATGTTTTTGTAGTTCTGTTTGTCCTGTTTTGTTTGTTTGTTTGTTTGTTGATGTTATAAAAGTGAGACACACTGGCTCTACCCCCTGGAACTTGAAACTACTTGTTATCTCTGTGAACACATTTATGTGTGTGAATGCAGGTTTAATTTCAGAAGGATATTATGGAGAACATATTGTATGGATTTTTTTTATTCTGGGCAAGGTGTGTGTATCTGTATCTCATCTAATTTTTGACCTCACCTTTGTGATTTATGAAACTCTTCCTTGTATTACATATCTTTCTGGGGGGAATTAATTGTATAACTGTACACTGTAATTATTTCTTGTCTCTCAATAAAAAAGAATTAAAAAAAACAAAAAAAAAAACAAAGACAAATGTCAAAAACTACCTTCTAAACATCTATAGAAAAATAGAAAAAAGAAACATTGTGACAAATCCATGCCCTCACCCACCTCCACTCCACTCCGCCACCAAAAAAATGCCACTCAGAGGAGCATTGGGATGTCACTTTGCATAAATAAATTCATATGTTATTTAAAGTAAATAGCTATTAAAAATAAAAACAACCATTAAAATATACTTTTTCATGATAACAGAGTAGTTATTTAAAAACAAATGTCAAAAACTACCTTCTAAACAACTATAGAAAAAGAGAAAAAAAGAAACATTGTGACAAATCCATGCCCTCACCCACCTCCACTCCACTCCGCCACCAAAAAAATGCCACTCAGAGGAGCAGTGGATATATCACTTTGCATAAAACGAAAATCATATGTGTTGTGCAATGTTAATAGCTATTTAAAATTAAATCTACCATTAAAATACACTCTTATATAACAACAGTGTTTTTTAAAAAAAAAAAAATATTCACAAACTACCTTCTAAACAACTAAAAAAAAAAGAAAAAAAAAGTGTGACAAACCCCTGCCCTTACCCACCTCCACTCCACTCCGCCACCAAAAAAATGCCACTCAGAGGAGCAGTGGGATGTCACTTTGCATGTCACTTTGCATAAATAAATTCATATGTTATTTAAAGTAAATAGCTATTAAAAATAAAAACAACCAATAAAATATACTTTTTCATGACAACAGAGTAGTTATTTAAAAACAAAAACAAATGTCAAAAACTACCTTCTAAACAACTATAGAAAAAGAGAAAAAAAGAAACATTGTGACAAATCCATGCCCTCACCCGCCTCCACTCCACTCCGCCACCAAGAAATGCCACTCAGAGGAGCAGTGAATATGTCACTTTGCATAAATCTAAAATCATATGTCTTCTGCAATGTTAATAGCTATTTAAAATGAAATCTACCATTAAAATACACTCTTATATAACAACAGTGTTTTTTTTTTTAAAAAAATATTCACAAACTACCTTCTAAACAACTATAGAAAAAGAGAAAAAAAGAAACATTGTGACAAATCCATGCCCTCACCCACCTCCACTCCACTCCGCCACCAAAAAAATGCCACTCAGAGGAGCAGTGGATATGTCACTTTGCAAAAAATGAAAATCATATAAGTTGTAATAGACATAATAAAAAAGGGGGAAAAAAAAGGAAAGAAAACAAATGTGAAAAAGTGTTTGTTGTGCAAAAGAACTACATTTATAGAATGTGGGCAGTCTATTTGGAGGTCTTTTTGCTGGTTATGTTGTGTGAATAATTAGGTAGATAAAGAATCATACTTGGATTAACTTGTAGTGCAATATATTTATTCATGAATTGTAATATATTTTATTGCTATATCTGCCCAAGGATGCAATTGCTAAGCTGGCCCGGATCAATGTAGTAAAAACGTCCTTCATGGTGATCGGTCTCACAGCTGACCATATATCTATGTGGCACACTGTCAACTTAAGGGCCTGAGCAGTAGTTGGAGAGATGGGGTGTTGTCGCAAAAATCCTTGTGGGTCAATCACATCCTCGCTGCAGCTGCTATCCTCGCAAGCTTATGTAGGATCGCTGTAGTTGCTCATCATAACTTCATCTCCGGAACATAGAAAGCTAAGTGGAGAGGCTTCCAAGACATCGTTTTCTGAGGGTGTAGAAATCACGGAGAGTTCCTCCGGATCAGGCTAGTAAGGCCATGCTCCGTTGGCTGTTGAACAAGATTGAGGATTGTAGTAATTCTCTTTTCAATCTTATTAAAATGTTCCAAGAAACGCACTTTTATCGGGTTAAGCAGTAAACTGTCTTCCATATTGTTGAAACCAAAATAAAGCAGCGCACCTTTGGAACTGCGATACAGCAGATCTCTGAGGGTTGTTGAGGGGGGGTGGTGGTAGGCCTCAGCCTCAGAAAAGTCACGGAGTATAGCTGACACCAGCAATCATTAAAATATTTGTGTTTACTGTTTGAGAATCTTTAGTTACTATATGATCCACTGCATTCATTATCAAATGACCCCTAGGAAAGTGATATTTAACAGGTAGATGTCGATAACTAAAGCAGCACACGATATTGCGACCTATAATGGCCTTCGCCCGTAATTTCTCCCTTAAAATACTCTTTTATATAACAACATAGCGATTGTATATTAAAAAAAGTTACAAACTACATTCTAAACAACAAAAGAAAAATACATTGTGACAAATCCCTGCCCTCACCCGCCTCCACTCCACTCCGCCACCAAAAAAATTACACTCAGAGGAGCAGTGGATATGTCACTTTGCATAAATCTAAAATCATATGTGTTCTGCAATGTTAATAGCTATTTAAAATGAAATCTACCATTAAAATACACTCTTATATAACAACATAGTGGAGTTTTTTTTTAAAAAAAGTCACAAACTACTTTCTAAACAACTAAAAAATAGAAAAAAAAAGTGTGACAAACCCCTGCCCTCACCCACCTCCACTCCACTCCGCCACCAAAAAAATGCCACTCAGAGGAGCAGTGGGATGTCACTTTACATAAATAAATTCAGTTATTTGAAGTAAATAGCTATTAAAATTAAAAACAACCATTAAAATGTATTTTTTCATGATAACAGAGTAGTTATTTTAAAAAAAAACAAATGTCAAAAACTATCTTCTAAATAACTATTGAAAAATAGAAAAAAGAAACATTGTTACAAATCCATGTCCTCACCCACCTCCACTCCGCCACCAAAAAAATGCCACTCAGAGGAGCAGTGGATATGTCACTTTGAATAAATCTAAAATCATATGTCTTCTGCAACTTTAATAGCTATTTTAAATTAAATTTACCATTAAAATACACTCTTATTATATAACACTCTTATTATATAACTTATTATATAACAGTGATTTTTTTTTCTCAAAAAGTTACAAACTACCTTCTAAACAACTAGAAAAAAAAAAAAAAGACGTGACAAACCATTGCCCTCACCCACCTCCACTCCACTCCACTACCAAAAAAATACCACTCAGAGGAGCAGTGGGATGTCACTTTGCATAAATAAATTTGTATAAGTTATTTAAAGTAAATAGCTATTTAAAAAAAAAAAAATTAAAATATACTTTTTCATGATAACAGAGTAGTTATTTAAAAACAAAAACAAATGTCAAAAACTACGTTCTAAACAACTATAGAAAAAGTGAAAAAAAAAATATTGTGAAAAATCCATGCCCTCACCCGCCTCCATTCTACTCTGCCACCAAAAAAATGCCACTCAGAGGAGCAGTGGATATGTCACTTTTCATAAAACGAAAATCATATGTGTTCTGCAATGTTAATAGCTATTGAAAATGAAATCTACCATTAAAATACACCCTTATATAACAACATAGTGGTTATTTTTTTTTTTTTTTCAAAAAAGTCACAAACTACCTTCTAAACAACTAAAAAAAAGAAAAAAAAGTGTGACAAACCCCTGCCCTCACCCACCTCCACTCCACTCCGCCACCAAAAAAATGCCACTCAGAGGAGCAGTGGGATGTCACTTTGCATAAATAAATTTGTATAAGTTATTTAAAGTAAATAGCTATTAAAAATAAAAACAACCATTAAAATATACTTTTTCATGATAACAGAATAGTTATTTTAAAAAAAACAAATGTCAAAAACTACCTTCTAAACAACTATAGAAAAAGAGAAAAAAGAAACATTGTGACAAATCCATGCCCTCACCCACCTCCACTCCACTCCGCCACCAAACAAATTCCACTCAGAGGAGCAGTGGGATGTCACTTTTCATAAATAAATTCATATGTTATTTAAAGTAAATAGCTATTAAAAATAAAAACAACCGGGGCGGAGCCAACCACGGACCAGCATGGTCGCACCTGAGTAACGCTCCGAGAAGTCGGACACTGCTGACAACTTAAACGGCAGCCTAGAGGGAGGTAAATTTGCCCGGTGAATAACAGTGAAGGCTCTGGAGCAGCAAGATGACTACGACAGTGGGCTAACTTTCACACTGCGGAGACAGGCTGCTCAGACTCCTGTTTAACTGCGGCCTTGTAACCAGAGCACGGCGTTTCGCGCCGCAACGCGCAGTAAGTACAAAGAGGGAGACTGAAATTTCAAGACCGGCCCCATACTCGCCCACACTTAGCCCCCATAAAAGCAGAGTGGGCAGCCTGTTATGGAAGCATAGGTGGGCAAAGAGGTACCGATGGGAGAAGAGAGTAGGCCCCTGAATAACCTCCACACGCAGAGGGCAAATATTGAGCAGATGAGCGCCATGACAGGGGCAGAACAGACAAACCATACAATATAAAGCCCACAACAGAGCACCGCAATATGAAAAATCTTTAAACAGATAAGACTTTAACAGTGCAAAAGGCTGCAGCTCCTAACTTAAGGCCACAGTCCCTTGGGGGAGACATCATAACATAAAATTAACATCAAAAGGAAACAGGAACAAGCTGAATACACAAAGAACCCTGTAAGTTACAGGAATTCACAGCGAAAAAGGGTGATTCTAGATACACTTACTGACCCTGAGGCAAAATTCAGACTATAGGATACCTGCTGATTTCTAACCAGGGAGATTGTACCCTCCACTTTATAATTAACAGGCTCATTCAGATTCACATTATAAGGCCGTTATGGCATCAAGAAGGCAGCAGAAGCCTGATAAACAATTGAAACCAAACACCGGTACAAACCCCAAAATGAGCACTTTTTTTAAAAACTGTAACAGCCACTGATGAAACAACCCCAACTTCACCAACAACTGACATGGCAACAGAGTGTCCGAATGCAGAAGAAAATCCTCAATATGAGGAAACACCGTTAACCAGAGCTGACTTGAAACAACTACCCTCTAAAGACGACTTTGCCTCTTACATGCAACAAGTTAGAGATGGCCTGGCAGAGGTTAAAAAAGACATTACTGACCTAGGCAACAGGGTTGAACAACTTGAGGACTATGCTGAAGAACTCTCTGAAACCACTAATGTGACATCCTCTCAACTTCAACACCAAACATCTGAAATTATTCAGTTACAGAACCAAATTGAGGACTTAGACAACAGAGGCCGCAGACAAAATTTAAGGATTAGGGGCATCCCTGAAACAGTTGGGCCTACCACCCTGCAACAGTACCTACAAGACCTCTTTTGTTCACTTCTAGATGGCAGCCCTGAGACGGACATAATGCTAGATAGGGCCCATAGGGCTCTGAAGCCGAAACCACAACCCTCTGCTCCACCCAGGGACGTCATTTTGAAATGCCACTATTACCAGGACAAGGAAAGAATCCTCACAGCTGCCAGGAAAAAATCACCAATTAAACACCTAGATACTTCCCTTCAAATATTTGCGGACTTAAGTCCTCTCACACTAGCGAAACGCAGAGAAGTGGGTTTCCTCACAACACACCTAAGAAACCTGACAATTCCATATAGATGGGGTTTCCCATTTTCTCTAAGGGCGTTAAAAGACAACAAGGAATGTATCTACAGAGACCTGGAGGACCTGGACTCTTTTTGTCAACAACTAAACATCCCCCTGCCAAAGATTCCTGCTTGAGCAGGCAATGATCACGAAGAAGATTCCTCACAGCGTCAGCCACCAAGACAATAAAGGCAGAAGTGGACCAAAAGTCCAAAAGAAGTCTAAAGCACCAACAATGAGATGCCCTGGTGGGCTCTCCAATGACACAACTCTTACATGAACTGAGCAAGGGACACTACCGTTAGATCTATTTATACTATATTAAAATATGTGCATACTGTGTGTGGACTATATTCTACAAGAAACTGACAGGCCGACCCTAAGGCCCACAAGAGACATGGACAAGAGACTTCCAGAAATCATCAGTCTGTATTTTTAAATTTTCTTTGCATCTTTTCTTGACTAGAATTGTAGTTACATTTTTAGTACCTCTAGTTATTACCGTTTTATATGCAGGTTCGATTGCAGCAAGTAAAATGCTGCTTCCCCCCATGTGTAAATTGGCCATGAAGAGGCCTAGCTTAGTTAGAAGGTTTACTAATAGGCTGAGAAGTCAGCTAATTGTTATAAAAGTTATAAAGTTTATGTTTAGTTATGTGCTCTTTTTATTTCATTCACAGACAAGGCGCTATTATAAGTTTGTTTCAGAGCACTGCCGACTTGGGTCCTCCCTGGCCGCCCAGATAGAAGATGAGAACAAATATCACCAGAGGGTAAACCTAGCAGACAAGGTAAGCAGGGACTACAACCCACAATACACACGCCCACAATGCATAAAACACTAAAGATAATATCTCAAAATGCTAAAGGGCTTAATTCCCCCGCAAAAAGATCTATAGCTTTGAGATGGTTCGCAAAACAAAAAAGCTCTATCGTCTTTATTCAAGAGACACACTTCCCTAAAAAGTCAGAGCCCAGATTTTCGTCTAGAGACTACCCAGTCGGATACTTTAATTCCCACGCCAAGAAAAGAAATGGTGTGGGAATTTTGTTCCACCATAATATACCCTTCCAGCTTATAAAATCTATGGGGGATAGAGAGGGCAGAGTATTAATAGTAGTGGGACTGCTATACAACAGACCAGTGACATTAGTTAACTTGTACGGACCCAACTCAAATAGAGCCCCCTTTTTTAAGAGACTACTTTCCCTAGTACTAGAACACAAGAAAGGAATATTGATATTAGGGGGTGACCTCAATGTGACCATGGATCCTGGGCTTGACACAACCTCCTCCAACATGGGTACCACACACAGACCCCCTGATGTAGTATACAAATGTTTTAGACAGCTAGGCTTGGTGGATGTCTGGAGGTTACAGCATCCCCGGCAACGGAATTATACCTTTTATTCATTCCCATGGGAATCCTATTCCCGGCTGGATTACCTATACGTAGACCAATCTAGTCTTTCCCATATTCAGGACTCGGACATACAACCGACGACATGGACCGACCATTCAACAGTATCTATTTATTTAACTTGGCCAGAGGCCCCACTTAACCCATACATCTGGAGGCTGGACGAATATCTGCTACGCCATCCACCAACATACCAGTCCCTTTCCACATCAATTAATGAATACTTCACTTTTAATAAGGGACCCGACTCCTCACCACTTAACCTATGGGAGGCGCACAAGGCGGTAATAAGAGGCAAATGTATCAAACATGCTGCGCATTTCAAAAGGGAACACAATAGGGCTGTAGACACTTTGATAGCCAAACTACGTAAATTAGAACTAGAGCATAAGCAACAACCGAGGAACTCTGACTTTTTAGCCTCAATCACCAAAACTAGATCAGAACTCAATGACATACTCACTAGAGAGGCCCAACAGAGAGCCTTTAGGCTCCGGAAAACTTTCTTTTATGAGGGTAACAGGACGGGGTCCTTGTTAGCTAAGGCACTTAAGACACGAACTAGCCAGACACATGTACACAAACTACAACTACAAAACGGGAAAGACATACAAGACAGCAAGGGTATTGCAGACGGATTTAGAAACTTTTATGCACACCTCTATAACTTAAAGCAAACAGACTCACAGGCACATTATGAGGAGCTACAACAATACTTATTATCAGCCGACCTAAACACTCTCTCAGAAACACAAATGAGCGACCTTGACAGGCCTATCTCCCTCGAGGAGGTTCTCTCAGTTATATCTCATCTCCCCTTGGGGAAAAGCCCTGGCCCTGACGGTTTTACCAATTCTTACTATAAATCCTTTAAGCAAATTTTAGCTCCCCATCTACTAACATTATTTAGATCTCAGTTCTCTCCGGAGATGCTATTGGCACATATTTCAGTTATTTTAAAACCAGATAAACCCCAAGACCAACCAGGCAGCTATAGACCCATTTCCCTACTCAACTCGGACATCAAAATATTCAGCAAGATCATTGCCAACCATGTTAACACAGTACTTAGTGACATCATCCACACAGACCAGGTAGGGTTTACACCTCACCGTGAGGCGCGAGATAACACAATAAGAGCATCCTAGCAGTCCTCATGACAACCGACGCAGAAAAGGCGTTTGACAGGACAAATTGGCATTTTTTTAAAACAAACCCTAGAAAAATTTGGCTTTGGAGCTAAAATAACTAATAGAATAAGTTGCCTTTATACAAACCCAAGTGCTAGAGAGAGAGTAAATGGTATGATCTCAGAGCCTTTCACTATCAGGAATGGCACACGCCAGGGATGCCCCCTCTCGCCTATACTTTTTATATTGACAATAGAGGTGCTTGCCGCCCATGTACGCGCAAATAGCGAAATCCATGGTATCTTGATAGGCCCCAATGAATTCAAAATAGCCATGTATGCGGACGATGTCCTCTTTTCGATATCTTCCCCATCTACAACCATCCCAGCCATCCTAAAGGAAATTGAAAGATTTGGCAAATTTTCAAATTTTTTAGTGAACCAATCTAAGTCTGAAGTCCTAAATATTTCACTAAATGCATCTGAATTCCAAGGTCTCACATCGGTCTGTCCACTACGCCTACAAACAGAATCAATTAAATATCTGGGTATACACCTTTCCCCTCGGCACTCAGTCCTCTTTAAGAAAAATTACGAGACATTACTTAACAACATATTTAAGGACCTCAATATCTGGGCAACTAAGCCGCTATCTTGGTGGGGGAGGGTTCACTCTGTTAAAATGACCGTTTTACCCAAAATATTGTACATACTTCAGGCATTACCTCTACACCTGCCAAAATGGTATTTAACGAGGTTACAGAGCCATCTTAATTCATATGTGTGGGGTAAGATTAAGCCCAGGGTGAACAGGACCACTCTATATAGGTCAACAGATACAGGAGGTATAGGGATACCGAATATTGAGGAATTCTATCACGCGGTGACACTTCAGAGAATAACAGACTGGCATGGGGCGACATCACATAAAGCATGGGTATCCATTGACTCCCACATCCTCCAAGTTCCGTTTGTCCGAGCGTTGTGTTGGGTTCCGGCAGAATTAAGACCACCACAATGTAGCCATCTAGAAATTCACAAACACCTTTTTAAAGAATGGGAGGGAATAAAAATAACTCACCCCCATATATCATCAAAAAGGTCTCCACTTTTTCCGGTAGTTTTGAATACAGAGATGATTGGAGGGTGGGACAGAGGCTTTAGAAGACTCTGGGAATGGGGTTACACCATTCCATTAAGTAGATTTTTGGAGGGAGGTAAATTGATAGACAGAAACAACCTAGATACAGTGGCCGATGGCAGATTTACACACTGGCTTAAATATGCACAACTCAAGCACTTCCTACAAACATCTCCACATAGGGAGGACTTCCTCCGACCAATGACACAGTTTGAGAGACTATGTGAGAGGGAGACGGCCGTCCAGGGTTCTTTAGCGACATCTCACAAATTGTTGACAGGACCCCAGACTAAAAGCCTACCAAATTTTGCGTCTATATGGGCATTAGACATGCACATAGACATTGACAACAACACATGGGGCAACATCTTCCGTAGAACAAAAAAATCCTCTACCTCTCCACAAATATTGGAACAGAACTATAAACTCCTCTCGCGCTGGTATTTAACCCCGACCAGACTAAACACAATATACCAAGACTCATCTCGATTATGTTGGAGGGGGTGTGGTGAAGAAAGGTAGTTTGATACATATCTGGTGGGACTGTCCCCGAATACAAGGCTTTTGGAGAGAAGTAGAATCTTATTTACAGAAATTAGGGGGAGGGACTCTCAGACATAATCCCAAAGTGGCTCTCTTGAATGATAAGACACACATTACATGCAAGCTGAGATACCTTTTGGTACAGATAGGGCTTAATGGGGCACGATCAGTGATTGCTAGAGCATGGAAAACCCCTACAACCCCGACATTAGAATCTTGGGTAGCGAGAACTACAGAGCTTATTAGTTTAGAGGAGTATGGCTTCCTCAAAAGAAACAAACTGCCCTTCTTCCTAGACGCCAGTTTCTTGTGGGAAGAGACCTACAACACACCCTGAGGTAGAATACTAGACAAAAGGAAGCTAGAATTACACTAACCACACATGGGGGCAGTAGTTGAACAACAGATCTGGAGGCTGGGGAGGACCTGAGGAGGCACGTCGATAAGGGAATCGATTGAACTAGGTGAGATTATTTGAAAATGTTTTAGCGTAAAATAGTCTGATATGAACAAGTTGAGCAATAACAGCTCAATTTAATACGAACAACCTACAGAGCACTGAAATAGGTTAGAAGTTTATTTGTTTGAATTGTTATATACTTGAGTAGTATGTAAAGTAAGGACTTGAGAATGTATCATGATTGATTCTTTATTTCTTTTGTAAAATGGAAAAACAAAATAAATAAAAAAAAAATAAAAATAAAAACAACCATTAAAATATACTTTTTCATGATAACAGGGTAGTTATTTAAAAACAAAAACAAATGTCAAAAACTACCTCCCAAACAACTATAGAAAAAGAGAAAAAAGAAACATTGTGACAAATCCATGCCCTCACCCACCTCCACTCCACTCCGCCACCAAAAAAATGCCACTCAGAGGAGCAGTGGGATGTCACTTTGCATAAATAAATTTGTATAAGTTATTTAAAGTAAATAGCTATTAAAAATAAAAACAACCATTAAACTATACTTTCTCATGATAACAGAGTAGTTATTTAAAAACAAAAACAAATGTCAAAAACTACCTTCTAAACAACTATAGAAAAAGAGAAAAAAAAGAAACATTGTGACAAATCCATGCCCTCATCCACCTCCACTCCACTCCGCCACCAAAAAAATTGCCACTCAGAGGAGCAGTGGGATGTCACTTTTCATAAATAAATTTGTATAAGTTATTTAAAGTAAATAGCTATTAAAAATAAAAACAACCATTAAAATACACTTTTTCATGATAACAGAGTAGTTATTTAAAAACAAAAGTCAAAAACTACGTTCTAAACAACTATAGAAAAAGAGAAAAAAAACATTGTGACAAATCCATGCCCTCACCCGCCTCCACTCCACCACCAAAAAAATGCCACTTAGAGGAGCAGTGGATATATCACTTTGCATAAAACGAAAACCATATGTGTTCTGCAATGTTAATAGCTATTTAAAATTAAATCTACCATTAAAATACACTCTTATATAACAACAGTGTTTTTTGTTTTTTTTAAAATTCACAAACTACCTTCTAAACAACTAAAAAAAAAGAAAAAAAAGTGTGACAATCCCCTGCTCTCACCCACCTCCACTCCACCACCAAAAAAATGCCACTCAGAGGAGCAGTGGGATGTCACTTTACATAAATAAATTCATATAAGTTATTTAAAGTTAATAGCTATTAAAAAATAAAAACAACCATTAAAATATACATTTTCAGGATAACAGAGTAGTTATTTAAAAAAAAAAAACAAATATTAAAAACTACCTTCTAAACAACTATAGAAAAAGTTTACTGTTTGAGAATCTTTAGTTACTATATGATCCACTGCATTCATTATCAAATGGCGCCTAGGAAAGTGATATTTAACAGATAGATGTCGATAACTAAAGCAGCACACGATATTGCGACCTATAATGGCCTTCGCCCGAAAGTTCTCCCTTAAAATACTCTTTTATATAATAACATAGCGATTGTTTTTAAAAAAAAGTTACAAACTACATTCTAAACAACAAAAGAAAAAAGAAAAATACATTGTGACACATCCCTGCCCTCACCCGCCTCCTCTCTACTCCGCCACCAAAAAAATTCCACTCAGAGGAGCAGTGGATATGTCACTTTGCATAAATCTAAAATCATATGTGTTCTGTAATGTTAATAGCTATTTAAAATTGAAATCTACCATTAAAATACACTCTATATAACAACATAGTGTTTTGTTTTTTTAAAAAGTCACAAACTACCTTCTAAACAACTAAAAAAAAAGAAAAAAGAAGTGTGACAAACCCCTGCCCTCACCCACCTCCACTCCACTCCGCCACCAAAAAAATGCCACTCAGAGGAGCAGTGGGATGTCACTTTGCATAAATAAATTTGTATAAGTTATTTAAAGTAAATAGTTATTAAAAATAAAAACAACCATTAAAATATACTTTTTCATGATAACAGAGTAGTTATTTAAAAAAAACAAATGTCAAAAACTACCTTCTAAACAACTATAGGAAAAGACAAAAAAAGAAACATTGTGACAAATCCATGCCCTCACCCGCCTCCACTCTAATCCGCCACTAAAAAAATTTCACTCAGAGGAGCAGTGGAGATGTCACTTTCCATAAAGGAAAGTCATATGCGTTCTGCAATGTAAATGGATATTTAAAATCATAACAACCATTAAAATATATACACCTAGATTACGAGTCTTGCGTTAGCCTTAAAAAGCAGTGCTGAGAGGTCCGAACGCTGCTTTTTAACGTCTGCTGGTATTACGAGTCTTGCAGGTACAGGTGTACTGCTCCCTTTTTTTTCGCGACTCGAAAATACCGCTAATCCCCTTACGTCAATTGCGTATCCTATATTTTCAATGGTATTTTCCTAATGCCGGTATTGCAAGTCTTCCTAAAAGTCAGCGTTACACCCTCTCCTGTCAAGACTCTTACCGCATTTGAAAGTCAGTAGTCAGAGTTTTATGGGCTAGTTTTATGGGCTAACGCCGTAGCATAAAACTCTTAACTAAAGCCCATAAACTACCTATTAACCCCTAAACCGAGGCCCCCCACATCGCAAACACTAAAATAAATTTTTTTTTACCCCTAATCTGCCGAACCGGACATTGCCGCCACTTTAATAAATGTATTAATTTAATTACCTAAATTAAATTAATGATAATTAGATAAAATAAACTAAAGTACAAAAAAACCCCAGTAAATTACAGAAAATAATAAAATAATTACAAGTTTTTAAACTAGTTCCACCTAATCTAATCCCCCTAATAAAATAAAAAAGCCCCCCAAAATAAAAAAGCCCTACCCTATACTAAATTACAAATACCGCCACACTCCCGTCTCACAAACACTAGTTAAATATCATTAACCCCTAATCTGCCGTCCCTTACATCGCCGACATATACCTACATTTATTAACCCCTAATCTGCCACCCACAACATCGCCGCCACTATATTAAATTTATTAACCCCTAAACCTAAGTCTAACCCTAACCCTAACCCTCCTAACTTAAATATAATTTAAATAAATCTAAATAAAATTACTACAATTAACTAAATTATTCATATTTAAAACTAAATACTTACCTATAAAATAAACCCTAAGGTAGCTACAATATAACTAATAATTACATTGTAGCTATTTTAGGATTTATTTTTATTTTACAGACAACTTTGTATTTATTTTAACTAGGTACAATAGCTATTAAATAGTTATTAACTATTTAATAACTACCTAGCTAAAATAAAGACAAAAGTACCTGTATAATAAAACCTAACCTAAGTTTCAATTACACTTAACACTACACTATAAATAAATTAATTACCTAAATTAAATTAAACTAATTACAATAAAATAAAATAAACTAAAGTACAAAATAACACAAACGCTAAATTACAAAAAATAATAAATTAATTACAAGAATTTTAAACTAATTACACCTAATCTAATCCCCCTAATAAAATGAAAAAGCCTCCCAAAATAAAAAAACCCTACCCTATACTAAATTACAAATAGCCCTTAAAAGGGCTTTTTGCAGGGAATTGCCCCAAAGTAATCAGCTCTTTTACCTGTAAAAAAGTACAATACCCCCCCCAACATTACAACCCACCACCCACACATCCAACCCTACTCTAAAACCCACCCAATACCCCCTTAATAAAACCTAACACTAAACCCTTGAATATCACCCTACCTTGAGACGTCTTCACCCAACCCGGCCGAAGTCCTCAACGAAGCTGGGCGAAGTGGTCCTCCAGATGGGCAGAAGTCTTCATCCAGACGGCATCTATCTTCATCCATCCAGAGCGGGTCCATCTTCAAGCCATCCGACGCGGAGCATCCTCTTCCTTCTGATGACTAACGATGAATGAAGGTACCTTTAAATGAAGTCATCCAAGATGGCGTCCCTTGAATTCCAATTGGCTGATAGGATTCTATCAGCCAATCAGAATTAAGGTAGGAAAAATCCTATTGGCTGATCCAATCCTATCCTATCAGCCAATCCTATCAGCCAATCGGAATTCAAGGGACGCCATCTTGGATGACGTCACTTAAAGGTACCATCATTTAGTCATCGGATGAAGATAGAAGAGGATGCTCCGCGTCGGATGTCTTGAAGATGGACCCGCTCCGCGCCGGACGAAGACTTCTGCCCATCTGGAGGACCTCTTCTACCAGGATTCGATGAAGTCTTCTGCCCATCTTGAGGACCACTTCGCCCAGCTTCGTTGAGGACTTCGGCCCAGTTGGGTGAAGACGTCTCAAGGTAGGGTGATCTTCAAGGGGTTAGTGTTAGGTTTTATTAAGGTGTGATTGGGTGGGTTTTAGAGTAGGGTTGGGTGTGTGAGTGGTGGGTTGTAATGTTGGGGGTATTGTAATTTTTTTTACAGGTAAAAGAGCTGATTACTTTGGGGCAATGCCTCGCAAAAAGCCCTTTTAAGGGCTATTTGTAATTTAGTATAGTGTAGGGCTTTTTAATTTTATTAGAGGGATTAGATTAGGTGTAATTAGTTTAAAAAACTTGTAATTATTTTATTATTTTCTGTAATTTACTGGGGGGTTTTTGTACTTTAGTTTATTTTATTTAATTGTCATTAATTTAATTTAGGTAATTAATTTATTTATATTGTAGTGTTAGGTGTTAGTGTAATTTAAGTTAGGTTTTATTTTACAGGTAAATTTGTATTTATTTTAACTAGGTAGTTATTAAATAGTTAATAACTATTTAATAACTATTGTACCTAGTTAAAATAAATACAAACTTGCCTGTAAAATAAAAATAAACCCTAAGCTAGCTACAATGTAATTATTAGTTATATTGTAGCTAGCTTAGGGTTTATTTTACAGGTAAGTATTTAGTTTTAAATAGGAATAATTTATTTAATTGTAGTAATTTTATTTAGATTTATTTAAATAATATTTAAGTTAGGGGGTGTTAGGGTTAGGGTTAGACTTAGGTTTAGGGGTTAATAACTTTATTATATTGGCGGCGACGTTGGGGGCGGTAGATTAGGGGTTAATAAGTGTAGGTAGGGTGCGGCGACATTGGGGGCGGCAGAGTAGGGGTTAATAAATATAATATAGGTGTCGGCGATATTAGGGGCAGCAGATTAGGGGTTAATAGGTATAACGTAGGTGGCGGCGGTGTCCGGAGCGGCAGATTAGGGGTTAATAATATAATGTAGCTGTCGGTGATGTCGGGGGCGGCAGATTAGGGGTTAATAAGTGTAATATTAGGGGTGTTTAGACTCGGGGTTTATGTTAGGGTGTAAGGTGTAGACATAACTTTTCTTTCCCCATAGGAATCAATGGAGCTGGGTTAGGAGCTGAACGCTGCTTTTTTGCAGGTGTTAGGTTTTTTCAGCCGGCTCTGCCCCATTGATTCCTATGGGGAAATCGTGCATGAGCACGTTACACCAGCTCACCGCTACCGTAAGCAGCGCTGGTATTGAGGTGAGATGTGAAGCAAAATTTTGCTCTCCGCTCACTTTACTGCGTCTAACGCCAGGTTTGAAAAAAAACCTGTAATACCAGCGTTGTTTGTAGGTGAGCGGTGAGCATAAACTGCTCGTTAGCAACGCACGGCTTTACCGACAAAACGTGTAATCTACCCAATATTTTTTATTTTATTTTTTTTTATTTTTATTTTTATAACAATTTTATTCAAACATTAAAACATTGCACATGTAACATATCATTATGAAAAGGATACAGCCATAAAAAGACATATACATTTGAAAGGATCTAATGTATAAGACATACGGTGGCAATCTAGATTAACATCATAGTAAGATCCCTATGCTGTATAACTCCAATAGTCACAAAGTATTACAAGTTGAAGTCCTGTTTCGGAGGGTATCGATAACAGGTACCCAGTCTTTATTTTAGTATTGTTAGCGGGTAATGGTCAGGGCTCAGGATATCTCCCGGGTTAGGATATGAGATGCGTTCAGAAAGGTGCGAAAGGTGCTAATAAGCTGTCTGTGCTATGAAGGGGGGGGGGGGTTATAAGATGGGTATTCGGGTCTTTAAGCAAGTATAGATATTCCTCCCAAATGAAACACAAATCATGGAATTCCACTAATTTTAATATTTTGGTGTAGTGATATTGTTCTAGTTTTAGAGCTGTGGTTACTCTGTCTCTCCAGAACTGTAGTGTTGGTAATGTATTTTTTTTCCAATTATAAGGGATGTATCTCTTGGCCGTATTTACCATGAGCGTTAACAGTTTAAGTCTGTATATACAACGCATCTGGGGGCGGACATTGAACAAAAAATTCCACGGTGTGTGGGGAATAGGGGAGCCCAGGACTGTCTCTATTTCCCTGCCTATGTCTACCCAGTATTTCTTTACAATAGGGCAAGTCAACCAAACATGTGTAAATGTGCCCCTGGTTCCACATCCCCTCCAACAGTTTGTATCATAAGAAGGGATCATCCTCCCCAGCCTGTCCTACCCAATATTTTTTTAATTTTAATATTATTATTATTATTATTTTTTGTATTACTTTAATTTTTATTGAGAATTAAATTATACAGTAGTATTTATGCAGACTATTCGTTACAATTTTGTTATAAAAAATGTTAAATATTGTCTTGCATTTATATATGATATTAGGCTTTTTTTAAGGTTTAACTACGGATAATTTTCAGATATACACAGTTGAAATTGGTAATAGACATAATAAAAAAGGGGAAAAAAAGAAAAGGAAAAAAAAGGAAATGAAAGAAATGTGAAAAAATGTTTGTTGTGCGAGACGAGGACATTTATAGAATGTGGGCAGTCTCCTGGGAGTTTTTTTTTGCTGGTTATGTTGTGTGAATAATTAGGTAGATAAAGAATCATACTTGGATTAACTTGTAGTGCAATACATTTAATCATGAATTTTAATATTTTTTATTGTGATATGTCCTAAAGGATGCAATGGCAATTCTGGCTGGATCAATGTAGTGAGAAAATCCTTCATGGTGATCGGTCTCAAAGCTGACCATATATCTATGTGGTACACCATCAGCTTAAGGGCCTGAGCAGTAGTTGGAGATATGGGTTGTTGTCGCAAAAATCCTTCAGGGTCAATCCCATCCTCGCTGCAACTGCAATCCTCGCAAGCTTCTATAGGGTCGGTGTAGTTGTTTATCATAATTATATCTCCGGAACATAGAAAGGTAAGTGGAGATGCTTCCAAGACAGCTTCTTCCGAGGGTGTAGAAATCATGGGGAGCTCCTCCGAATCAGGGCTAGTAAGGCCATGCTCCGTTGGCTGTTGAACAAGATTGAGGATTGTAGTAAATCTCTTTTCAATCTTATAGAAATCAGTGGCGTTGCAACAAGGGGGTAAGGGGGGTAATTGCCCCTCTTAGTTTATTCTTTGCCCTCCCCGTCTGCCCCCCGCCAGCCCCGGCGCTTGTGTGAAGTTTGTGAACGGATATATATATATTTTAAATTGTTTTACTGAGTGTTTGGGCCAGTGTTTTTTATTTTGAGACCGACTGACTAGTAATATATGCAACACACCTCCCCATGCTCAGTTGGAGGAACCCCCATATACCCCATGGTGCTATTTGCTATGCTAGCCTCATCCAGTTCCATTCAGCTGGTCACGTAATCCTACACAGGCAGCTCAAGAAACATATGACCGGAGACTGGAGAGGAAGAGGGAGGAGCCAGCCAGGCGCTGTGCAGGTCAAGCTAGAGACAGAGTGGGAAGGAGCAGGACCATACAGCAGGCAGCAAAGAAAATGAAAATCTGGGGGTAAGTCACACAACAACACTAGGACATGGCCCACTCTGTAGCAGACTCCACTGTCAGACAAAAAACAAACACATTAGCTCTGTGACGGTTTACTAAGAGAATCTGTAAAATGCTGGCTGCTGCACATTCCCCTAAATCCCCTGTCATAACGGCTGACGGCTCACTCTGTAACAGACTCCACGGTCAGACAAAAAACAAACACATTAGCTCTGTGACGGTCTCCTTATCCTCTGGTGTCCAATTTCTTTTTATTTGTTTCTCCTGCATTACCTCTAAACTCAGCTTGTTTCCCCCTCCTCTCCTGCTACTTGTGGTTTGTGTATTCGGTGGGTAGATCTAGTATCTGCATTCCACCACATAAGATTGCAGGGACATCGTTATAAAAGTTTAAGTTTCTGTCAGCAGCTAATGTCTTACTTGAAGTCGAGTTGGAATCCCCAGCCCCCCTGCACTTCCCTGTCTGATTTTACAGGCAGGAATGTAGCTACTCGACTTCAAGTAAGACGTCAGCTTTTTTTTTTGCTGGCACTGTTTTTTTGTGCCCCTCCATTTGCTTTGTGTATTACTCACTGAACTGCTCAGTTTTAGGCACATGTGACACGCAGTGTATCACACAATGGCTATTGCTCTCAAGTTGTTGTTGTTTTTTTTTAACTATATTATTATTATTATATGAACTCCACAGTAGCAATTCTCATGCTATAAGTCAGTCCTCTCATACAAGAAATTCATTTATATTGTATGTGATATATATATATATATATATATATATATATACACACACACACACACCTTTGGGGGGGGTTGCAGGTATGGCAGGGTAAATAACTAGGTGGTTCATGGAATATAGTTATATGTCTTACTCTAATAGGGTGAGTATTTGGTGTGTGTAGTATGAGAGTGGGTGTTGTATGAGGGTGTGTGTGTGTGTAGTATGAGTATGTGTCTGTGGTGTGTATGTTGTATAAGGGTGAGTGTGTGGTGTGTGTGTGTTATATAAGGGGGAGTATGTGTATTGTATGAGTGTGAGTGTGTGGTGGGTGTGTTGTATTAGGGTGAGTGTGTGGTGTGTGTGTTGTATGAGGGTGAGTGTGTGTTATGTGTTGTATAAAGGTGTGGTGAGTGTGTGTAGTATGAGGGTGTGAGTGTGTGGTGTGTATGTGTAGTATGAGGGTGTGTGTGTGTGTGTGTAATATGAGTGTGTGTAAGTGTGTGTAGTATGAGGGTGTGAGTGTGTGTGGTATGAGGGTATGTGTGTAGTATGAGGGTGAGTGTGTGTGTGTGTGGTATGAGGGTGAGTGTGCATGTGTGTGGTATGAGGGTGTGTGCGTGGTGTGTGTGTAGTATGAGGGTGAGTGTGTGGTGTGTGTGTGTGTTTAGTATGAGGGTGAGTGTGTGATGTGTGTGTAGTATGAGGGTGAATGTGTGGTATGATGGTGAGTGTGTGGTGTGTGTGTAGTATGAGGGTGAGTGTGTGGTGTGTGTGTGTGTGTGTAGTATGAGGGTAAGTGTGTGGTGTTGGTGTGTGTGTTGTATAACGGTGAGTATGTGTGTTGTATGAGTGTGAGTGTGTGGTGTGTGTGTTGTATGAGGGTGAGTGTGTGGTGTGTATGTGTGTGAGTGTAGTATGAGGGTGAGTGTGTGGTATGAGGGTGAGTGTGTGGTGTGTGTGTAGTATGAGGGTGAGTGTGTGGTGTGTGTGTGTAGTATGAGGGTAAGTGTGTGGTGTTGGTGTGTGTGTTTTATAACGGTGAGTATGTGTGTTGTATGAGTGTGAGTGTGTGGTGTGTGTGTTGTATGAGGGTGAGTGTGTGGTATGTGTTGTATAAAGGTGTGGTGAGTGTGTGTGTGTAGTATGAGGGTAAGTGTGTGGTGTGTGTGTGTAGTATGAGGGTGAGTGTGTGTGGTGTGTATAGTATGAGGGTGAGTATGTGGTGTGTGTGTAGTATGAGGGTGTGTGGTGTGTGTGGGTGGTATGAAGGTGTGTGGTTTATGTGTGTTGTATAAGAGTGTGTGTTATTATCTTTTAACACTTTGACTACAATCAGAAATAAAGTATGCACATATTTTTAGTCATTGTGCCAAAAATTGCAGTTATCTTGTATATTACTTCAGAAATTTTCAGACTATACATAAAAATGTGCATGTGCACATGTGTGTTTAACTATGTGTGTGTATTTATGTGTGTGTGTATGTGTGTATGTATTTGTGTGTATGTATGTGTGTGTAAGTATGTTTAATGTGTGTATATAAGTACATGTGTATGTGTGTGTATATGTATGTATAATGTGTGTTTGTGTGTGTGTAAGTGTATGTATGTGTGTAAGTGTATGTATGTGACTGTGCATGTATGGATGTGTATGTACTGTAAGTATGTGTGTGTATGTATGTATGTATGTATGTGTGTGTATTTGTGTGTTGGTGTATGTGTGTGTGTGTGTGTGCATGTGTGTGTTACTGTGTGTGACTGTGTATGTATGTGTGTGTGTTTTTATGTGTCTGTGTGTGTATGTATTTTGAAGAAGGAAGTGGTGGCTGGCTGTGTAAAATTGGTACATTGAGTATTAGATAGTTACACACCAACAAACACTCAGGGTCTGTTCATTGGTCTTCATTAGTGACATATTTAACTGTAAGGGAGACGATGTATTTGGTATGTTGTGGATCACATCACAACTGCAGTGAAATGGTAATATTGTAGCTGTATGCCTCTGTAATTAGTTACAATGTATTATCGTTAGGTAACGAATACTAGGCAGGAGAGGTTTAATATTACTTAACTCGTATTGAGTTGAATCTCCTGGTCAGAATTTACCAACAGAAGAAATGAGCACAGAGAGTCCTTGCTGTTCAACAGCTTATCCAGAGCAATCCCTTCCCAGGTAATGCCTATACACACGCTATGGAGTTTACTATTAGCAGATACAGTGTGCTTAATGTGGCTGGGGAGAGGGTTATACTTAGAGGTACGAACAAGATGTGCTGTGATCTGGGTTGAACAGCTGTGGTGCAAACGCTGAGCGGTTATAAGCTGTGATGTTGAGGAGCTGACAGGCTGTGATGCAAACGCTGAGCGCTTATGTGCTGTGATGTTGAATGGCTGTGTGAACAGCAGAGAGCTGACAGGCTGTATTGTAACGCTGAGCGGATATACGCTGTGATGTTGAATGCAGTGACGTGCAGTGACGTCAGAGGATGGTGAGGCAGTGGCTAGGATACGCCTTCATTCTTTACATATCCTTTGTTGAAGAAATAGCAATGCACATGGGTGAGCCAATCACATGAGGTATCTATGTGCAGCCACCAATCAGCAGCTACTGAGCATATTTAGATATGATTTTCAACAAAGGACATCAAAAGAATAAAGAAAATTAGATATTTGATGTAAATTGGAAAGTTATTTAAATTTGAATATGGGTTTCATATGGGTTTAAATGGTGTCTTGGAAAACTGGTCAACTTAGTAAACATCTGATTTTAGTCTAAAAGGATTGTAACAGAAACTCTTGCCAGATAACACAATGCTTGCTCTGATTATGAGATCTAGAAATCCATGCCCATTAAAATATGTTTAAAACATACATTTTACTTTAATGCTGCAAATTATGCTTATAGATTCTTTCATTACATAAGGGATGAGAGTCAGAGGGGGAGGAAGAGAGACAGAGAGAGAAAGAGACCATGGGGGAGAACAACACACAAGGAGAGAGATGGATAGATAGAGAGAGAGAGAGAGACACACACACACACACAAGGGGGGGGACCACTGCATTTTAAAGTAATAAAACAGCAGAGCTACAGAGAGTTCAGAAAATTAGTCTATAATTTAGTGTGAAGTACAGAGGCAAGCTGCTAAGTTAGTGGGTGTAAAGTTTGAGTAAACAAAATACAAAAACGACCCTGCTATAAAAGAGTAAACAAACACTAAACCACATTCATTAAATTATCATTTTAACTAACAGAATCTTTCAGTAAAATCTTACTTTAATAAGATGTGGGTGAAACACTGCTCTCTGTGCCTCTCTCCTGCTCTGTAAGGATTCAGGAAGTGACAGTGGCACATTCCACTGCACTTAGAGGGGAAGAACAGAACTCTCTTTTTCACTTTAACAAAGCTAGCAGGTTCACAGGACAGCAACAAAATATATGAAAGTTGTTTTTTTGCGTTTTTGTTTTGTTTTATATGATTTAACATCCAGCCCCAACCCTATGTTCCACTTACTAATGCCTCTCACTGGATTGGTTCAGCCCAAATAGGACTGCCTCAAATAAGCAGTTAATGAGCCATGCAATGATCTTAACCACTTGCATCCAGTAGATGGCGCAGCATGTTGTGTAATGGTGGGCAGACCTGATTGTGCCTCTTCATTGCACAATATATAGCTGTGAGAGAAAAAAATGCTGGGGGAAAAAATTTACAATTTTTTTTTTAAAGCCAATAAAAAAAATATATTTTTGCCCATATGAGAGGTGAAGCACTGCCTCACCTGCCTCTAGTGACTGCACATCACTGGTTGAATGGCTGTGTGAACAGCAGGGAGCTGACAGGCTGTGATGCAAACGCTGAGCGCTTATGCGCTGTGATGTTGAATGGGTGTGAATAGCAGGTAGCTGACAGGCTGTATTGTAACGCTGAGTGGTTATACGCTGTGATGTTGAAAGGCTGTGTAACAGCAGGGAGCTGACAGGCTGTGTCTGTAAAGCTGAGCGGTTATACGCTGTGATGTTGAATGGCTATATAACAGCAGGGAGCTGACAGGCTGTGATGCTACCGTTGAGCGGTTATGCGCTTATGCTCCAAAAGACTGGCGGTATTGGTGAAGCAAGTATCCCTTAGAGGCAGTACCGAACAGCAAATCCTGGAATTCGCAATTGTAAGCTTGTATTCCTAGAACTGGTCAGAGAAGCAGCATACTTCCTTGTCCTTAGGATTCAAAATACTGAAGCAGGGAGGAAGTGGCGTGTCAAGTCTTAAATAGACTAGAAGTTTCACAAGTTCATTAATTAAAGGCACAGTGTGGATAAAAGGGAACTGCAATAATGGATTCCGTGACATTAACATAGGGAAGGGGATTAATTACAGAGCCCTGGTGTTTGCTTTAAACTATAAAGAAAAGCTTTTGAGTTTTTTCTTCTTTCTCAGGTCTGAAGCAATACCTGAGGGAAAAACATAATTTATGTAAGAACTTACCTGATAAATTCATTTCTTTCATATTGGCAAGAGTTCATGAGCTAGTGACGTATGGGATATACATTCCTACCAGGAGGGGTAAAGTTTCCCAAACCTCAAAATGCCTATAAATACACCCCCCACCACACCCACAATTCAGTTTAATGAATAGCCAAGAAGTGGGGTGATAAGAAAGGAGCGAAAGCATCAACAAGGAATTGGAATAATTGTGCTTAATACAAAAAAATCATAACCACCACAAAATGGGTGGGCCTCATGGACTCTTGCCAATATGAAAGAAATGAATTTATCAGGTAAGTTCTTACATAAATTATGTTTTCTTTCATGTAATTGGCAAGAGTCTATGAGCTAGTGACGTATGGAATAGCAAATACCCAAGATGTGGAACTCCACGCAAGAGTCACTAGAGAGGGAGGGATAAAAATAAAGACAGCCAAGTCCGCTGAAAAAAGAATCCACAACCCAAATCAAAAAGTTTTAATCTTATAATGAAAAAAACTGAAATTATAAGCAGAAGAATCAAACTGAAACAGCTGCCTGAAGAACTTTTCTACCAAAAACTGTTTCTGAAGAAGAAAAAACATCAAAATGGTAGAATTTAGTAAAAGTATCCAAAGAAGACCAAGTTGCTGCTTTGCAAATCTGATCAACAGAAGCTTCATTCTTAAAAGCCCAGGAAGTAGAAACTGACATAGTAGAATGAGCCGTAATCCTCTGAGGCGGGATTTACCCGACTCCACATAAGCATGATGAATCAAAAGTTTTAACCAAGAAGCCAAAGAAATAGCAGAAGCTTTCTGACCTTTCTTAGGACCAGAAAAGATAACAAATAGACTAGAAGTCTTTCTGAAATCTTTAGTAGCTTCAACATAATATTTCAAAGCTCTTACCACATCCAAAGAATGCAAAGATTTTTCCAAAGAATTCTTAGGATTAGGACACAACGAAGGGACAACAATTTCTCTACTAATGTTGTTGGAATTCACAACCTTAGGTAAAAATTTAAATGAAGTCCGCAAAACCGCCTTATCCTGATGAAAAATCAGAAAAGGAGACTCACAAGAAAGAGCAGTTAATTCAGAAACTCTTCTAGCAGAAGAGATAGCCAAAAGAAACAATACTTTCCAAGAAAGTAACTTAATATCCAGAGAATGCATAGGCTCAAACGGAGTAGCCTGTAAAGCTCTCAAAACCAAATTAAGACACCAAGGAGGAGAGATTGACTTAATGACAGGCTTGATACGAACCAAAGCCTGTACAAAACAACGAATGTCAGGAAGACTAGCAATTTTTCTGTGAAACAAAACAGAAAGCGCAGAGATTTGTCCTTTCAAGAAACTTGCAGACAAACCCTTATCCAAACCATCCTGAAGAAACTGTAAAATTCTAGGAACTCTAAAAGATTGCCAAGAGAACTTATGAGAGGAACACCATGAAATGTAAGTCTTCCAAACTCTGTAAAAAAATCTTTCTAGACACTGATTTACGAGCCTGCAACATAGTATTGATCACTGAGTCAGAGAAACCTCTATGACTAAGCACTAAGCGCTCAATCTCCATACCTTCAAATTTAATGATTTGAGATCCTGATGGAAAAATGGACCTTGAGATAGAAGGTCTGACCTTAACGGAAGTGGCCAAGGTTGGCGACTGGACATCCGAACAAGATCCACATACCAAAACCTGTGTGGCCATGCTGGAGCCACCAGCAGTACAAACAAAAGTTCCATTATGATTTTGGAAATCACTCTTGGAAGAAGAACTAGAGGCAGAAAGAAATAAGCAGGTTGATAATTCCAAGGAAGTGACAACGCATCCACTGCTTCCGCCTGAGGATCCCTGGATCTGGACAGATACCTGGGAAGTTTCCTGTTTAGATGAGAAGCCATCAGATCTATTTCTGGAAGCCCCCATATCTGAACAATCTGAAGAAACACATCTGGGTGAAGAGACCATTCTCCCGGATGTAAAGTCTGGCGACTGAGATAATCCGCTTCCCAATTGTCTGGGATATGAACCGCAGAGATTAGACAGGAGCTGGATTCCGCCCATACAAGTATCCAAGATACTTCTTTCATAGCCTGAGGACTGTGAGTCCCACCTTGATGATTGACATATGCCACGGTCGTGACATTGTCTGTCTGAAAACAAATAAACAATTCTCTCTTCAGAAGAGGCCAGAACTGAAGAGCTCTGAAAATTGCACGGAGTTCCAAAATATTGATTGGTAATCTTGCCTCTTGAGATTTCCAAACCCCCTGCGCTGTCAGAGATCCCCAGACAGCTCCCCAACCTGAAAGACTTGCATCTGTTGAAATCACAGTCCAGGTTGGACGAAGAAAAGAGGCCCCTTGAACTAAACGCTGGTGATTTAACCACCACGTCAGAGAGTGTTGAACATTGGGATTTAAGGATATTAATTGTGATATCTTTGCATAATCCCAGCACCATTGATTCAGCATGCAAAGCTGAAGAGTTCTCATGTGAAAATGAGCAAAGGGGATCGCGTCCGATGCTGCAGTCATGAGATCTATTGGGAATCTTAAAAAGGTTACCCTTGTCTGAGGAATCAAGGAACTTTTTGGTAAATTGATCCTCCAACCATGTTCTTGAAGAAACAACACAAGTTGATTCGTGTGAGATTCTGCAGAATGTAAAGACTGAGCAAGTACCAAGATATCGTCCAAATAAGGAAACACCGCAATACCCCGCTCTCTGATTACAGAGAGAAGGGCACCGAGAACATTTGAGAAGATCCTTGGAGCTGTTGCTAGGCCAAAAGGAAGAGCAACAAATTGGCAATGCTTGTCTAGAAAAGAGAATCTCAGGAACTGATAGTGATCTGGATGAATTAGAATATGAAGATAAGCATCCTGTAAATCTATTGTGAACATATAATGCCCTTGCAGAACAAAAGGCAGAATAGTCCTTATAGTCACCATCTTGAATGTTGGTACTCTTACATAACGATTCAAAATTTTTAGATCCAGAACTGGTCTGAAAGAATTCTCTTTCTTTGGTACAATGAACAGATTTGAATAAAACCCCAGACCCCGTTCCAGATATGTAACTGGCAGAATTACCCCAGAAGACTCCAGGTTTGAAACACACTTCAGGAAAGCCTGAGACTTTACTGGGTTCACTGGAATGCATGAGAGAAAGAACCTTCTCACAGGCGGTCTTACCTTGAAACCTATTCTGTACCCTTGAGAAACAATCTTCTGAATCCAATGATTTTGTACTGAATTGATCCAAACATCTTTTAAAAATCGTAGCCTGCCCCCTACCAGCTGTGCTGGAATGAGGGCCACACCTTCATGCAGACTTGGGGGCTGGTTTTGATTTTCTAAAAGGCTTGGATTTATTCCAGACTGGAGAAGGCTTCCAATTGGAAGCCGTTCCTTCAGAGGAAGGGTCAGGCTTCTGTTTCTTATTCTGACGAAAGGAACGAAAACGGTTAGCAGCCCTAAATTTACCCTTAGATTTTTTATCCTGAGGCAAAAAAGCTCCCTTCCCCCCAGTGACAGTTGAAATTATAGAATCCAACTGAGAACCAAATAATTTATTACCTTGGAAAGAAAGAGATAGCAACGTTGACTTAGAAGTCATATCTGCATTCCAAGATTTAAGCCATAAAGCTCTTCTAGCTAAAATAGCTAAAGACATATACCTGACATCAATAACAATGCTATACACATTATGATCTGGTACTTGTTGCGCTAAAGCCTCCAACCAAAAAGTTGAAGCTGCAGCAACATCAGCCAAAGAAATAGCAGGCCTAAGAAGATTACCTGAACATAAATAAGCCTTCCTTAGAAAAGATTCAAGCTTCCTATCTAAAGGATCTTTAAAAGAAGTACTATCTGCCGTAGGAATAGTAGTACGTTTAGCAAGAGTAGATATAGCCCCATCAACTTTGGGGATTTTTTCCCAAAACTCCAATCTATCAGCCAGCAAAGGGTACAGTCTCTTAAACCTTAAAGAAGGAGTAAATTAAGTACCCAAACTATTCCATTCCCTAGAAATTACATCTGAAATAGCATCAGGAACTGGAAAAACCTCTGGAATAACTACATGAGGTTTAAAAAATGAATTTAAACATTTACTGGTTTAAATATCAAGAGGACTAGACTCCTCCATATCTAATGCAATCAACACCTCTTTAAGTAAAGAACGAATAAACTCCATCTTAAATAAATATGAAGATTTGTCAGTGTCAATATCTGAGGCAGAATCTTCTGAACCAGATAGATCCTCATCAGAGATAGATAAATCAGAATGTTGGGGGTCATTTAAAAATTCATCTAATTTATGAGAATTTTTAAAAGACCTTTTACGTTTATTAGAAGGTGGTATAACAGACAGGGCCTTCTGAATAGAATTAGAAACAAATTCTCTTACATTAACAGGAATATCCTGAACATTAGATGTTGAAGGAACAACAACAGGTAATGGACTACTACTAATGGAAATATTGTCTGCTTTTGAAAGTTTATCATGACAACTAACACAAACTACAGCCGGAGGAACAGTTACCACAAGTTTACAACAAATGCACTTAGCTTTGGTAGAACCTACATCAGGCAGCAGCTTTCCAGAAGTAGATTCTGATACAGGGTCAGATTGCGACATCTTGCAATATGTAATAGAAAAAACAACATATAAAGCAAAATTATCAAATTCCTTAAATGACAGTTTCAGGAATGGGAAAAAATGCAAACAGAATAAGCCTCTGGAAACCAGAAGCAAAAAGAAACAAAGACTTAAATAATGTCAAAAAAACTGGCGCCAAGTATGACGCCCACAATTGACAATTTTTTTGGCGCCAAAAACGTCTGCAACAAACACGAGCGTCATAGATGACGCAACTACGTGAAAACTCTCGGCGTCAACTACGAAGCTGGAAATTACATCATTAACGTCAACAAACGTAATTTTCGCGCCAAAAAGTCTCGTGCCAAAAATGACGCAATAAATTCTAACATTTTTTGCACCCGTGAGCCTAACAGCCCGCAATTTAGAAAGAAAAGTCAATTTGAAAAATTTTCAGGTAAGGAAAATATTTATTCACATGCATTTCCCAAAAATGAAACTGTCAGTCTGTAAAAAGGAAATATACTTATATTTGCCATGATTCAGGTTAATCAGTATAACACATATATTTAGAACTTTACATATAAAGTGCCAAACCATAGCTGAGAGTGTCATAAATAAAATAAGACATACTTACCAAAAGACACTCATCTACATATAGTAGACAGCCAAACCAGTAGTGAAACGAGAATCAGCAGAGGTAATGGTATATAAGAGTATATCGTCGATTTGAAAAGGGAGGTAGGAGAAGAATCTCTACGACCGATAACAGAGAACCTATGAAATAGATCCCCGATAGGATGACTATAGCATTCAATAGGCAATACTCCCTTCACATCCCTCTGTCATTCACTGCACTCTGAGAGGAAAACCGGGCTTCAGCATGCTGCGAAGCGCATATCAACGTAGAAATCTAGCACAAACTTACTTCACCACCTCCATAGGAGGCAAAGTTTGTAAAACTGAATTGTGGGTGTGGTGAGGGCTGTATTTATAGGCATTTTGAGGTTTGGGAAACTTTGCCCCTCCTGGTAGGAATGTATATCCCATACGTCACTAGCTCATGGACTCTTGCCAATTACATGAAAGAAAGGAAAACTCTTGAAAGCTTGTCGTTTAAGTTTCAGGCTAGTACAATAAAAAGGTATCATTGCATACTGCATTACTCTGGAATTTTGGAATCTTATATATATTTATTTAGTTTATTTTCAGTGGTATGAATTATTGTTGAAAATGATTAGTGCCCTCCCAGTTTTGACTGTGGTATCTTATGTGCCCCCTCTATATATTGTTCCTAGAGTCGCCACTGGTTGGAATGTTCCAAGAAGCGCACTGTTATCTGGTTAATCAGTAAGCTGTCTTCCATATTGTTGAAGCCAAAATAAAGCAGCACACTCTTGGAGCTGTGATACAGCAGATCTCAGAGGGTTGCCGAGGGGGTGGTGGTAGGCCTCAGCCTCAGAAAAGTCCAGGAATATAGCTGATACCAGCAATCATTAAAATAATTGTATCTACTGGCTGAGAATCTTTAGTTACTATATGATCCACTGCATTCAGTACCAGATGGCTCCTAGCAAAGTGATATTTAACAGACAGATCTTGATAACTAAAGCATTACACAATATTGTGACCTATAATGGCCTTCGCCCGGAAGTTCTCCCTAAAATACTCTTTTATATAACAAAATAGCAATGTTTTTTTTTTTAAAAAGTCACAAACTACCTTCTAAACAACTAAAGAAAAAAAAGAAAAAAACATTGTGACAAATCCCTGCCCTCTCCCGCCTCCACTCCACTCCGCCACCAAAAAAATTCCACTCAGAGGAGCAGTGGATATGTCACTTTGCATAAATCTAAAATCATATGTGTTCTGCAATGTTAATAGCTATTTAAAATGAAATCAACCATTAAAATACACTCTTATATAACACCATAGTGATTTAAAAAAAAAAAAAAAAGTCACAAACTACCTTTTAACAACTAAAGAAAAAAAAAGTGTGGCAAACCCCTGCCCTCACCTAGCTCCACTCCACTCCGCCACCAAACAAATGCCACTTAGAGGAGCAGTGAGATGTCACTTTGCATAAATCAATTCATATAAGTTATTTAAAGTAAATAGCTATTTAAAATGTATTAATTTAAAATTATTATTCTTTTTTATTATTTTAATTTTAAAATTTATTAATTTAAAATTATTATTCTTTTTTATTATTTTAATTTTAATTGAGAATTAAATTATACAGTAACATTTATGCAGAATATTTGTTATAATTTGGTTATAAAAAAATGTTAAACATTGTCTGGCATTTATATTTTTTAAGGTTTAACTGCAGATAATTTTCAGATAAATCACGGTTGAAATTGGTAATAGACATAATAAAAAAGGGGGGGGAAGAAAAGGGAAAAAAAAAAGAAAGAAAAGAAATGTGAAAAAATGTTTGTTGGGCAAGACGAGGATGTTTATAGAATGTGGGCAGTCTCCTGGGAGATTTTTTTGCTGGTTATGTTGTGTGAGTAATTAGGTAGATAAAGAATCATACTTAGATTAACTTGTAGTGCAATACATTTAATCATGAATTTTAATATTTTTTATTGTGATATGTCCTAAAGGATGCAATGGCAATCCTGGCCGGATCAATGTAGTGAGAAATTACTTCATTGCAATCGGTCTCACAGCTGACTATATACTGTATGTATATGCATTTGTGATTGGCTGATGGCTGTCACATGATGCAGTGGGAGTGGAAATAGACATAATTTAGAAATTATTATATAAAATACTCTAAGAGATCCGCTGCTATGTTGAGCAAGCTTGTAGGAATATTCCAAGCTCCCGACATAGCAGCATCGCGAGAGGCATTTACTATACACGCCATTGGTCAGCAATGCTGGCTTAAGCATCACCCTGAATCGCTGATCATATTAGCAATGTTTACTAAAGGATCCCTAGAATAAAACTGCCGTGCCTAACCGCTAATCCTAATACCTCTAAACTAAGTACCCCACGATTGCAAACTAACAGTAAACTAGTAAACATATAAGCTTTTACATACCCATCGTAAGTATTTAACTATTAACCCCTATGCTGCCACATACCCACCACAAGTTGCTGACTATTAACCTCTAACCCAGTGATTTGCAACCTTTTTTTTGCCGTGGCACACTTTTTTACATTACAAATTCCAGCGGCACACCACCATCCCAAAATGTTACAAAATCACACATTGTAGCCTAATACAGGATAAATATATATATATATATATACACATACACACACACTGTACTGTGCTGTCATACCATGCCTCCTACAAACTATACATTACATATTGACATTCATTCACAAACAATCATAATGATTGTCTGTGAATGAATGTTAATGTCATGGTTGTAAATGATGCCTGATGAGCCTGTCACATACCTCCCAATATTTCAAAATTTGAAAGAGGGAGACCCCCGCACTGTTGTCAGTCTGCCGCGGCACACCTGAGAATCTCTCACGGCACACTAGTGTGCCACGGCACACTGGTTGAAAAACACTGCTCTAACCCACCACATATCCACAGCAATCAACTATAAACCCCTATGTCATAAGTATAAGCCCTCATGCCACCATATACCCACTGCAATCAACAAACTATTAACTCCTATGCTGCCATAAACTCACCGCAATTAACTAACTATTGATCCCTATGCCACCATATACCCACCGTAATCAACTAACTATTTACCCCTATGTCACTAACTATAAACCCGTTGCCACTATAATCCCACTGAAATCAACTAACTATTAACACCTATGCCGCCATGTACCCACCGCAATCAACTATAAACCCCTATGCCGCCATCTACCCACCACAATCAACAAACTTTTAACCCCTATGTCGCTAACTATAAAACCCTATGCCACCATAAACTCCAAATGCAAACTAAATTAACACCTATCCCCCTCTAAGTTAGAAATATTAAAAAATCTATTAAAAATAAAAAAATAAACTGCCAAACCCCAAATAAAATCTAACCCCACTATACACCTAACTCCCCTCTAAACTACCCACCTCTAAACTAACCCCACTAAATTACAAAAAAAAAAGCTAAGAAAAAAAAAAAAAAAGCAAAGTTACATTAAAATAATAAACTTAAGTATCCAAAATAAAAGGAAATCATTATACTCCTAAACCTTAAGACTAAAATAAATTACATTAGCCCTTAACCTCTTAAACACCTCAATGTACCCTGTGCGTTGCTGGATGTTAAGGGTCTGTCTAGTTGTAATAGCGCAGGACTTGACACTTGCGGCAAGACTGCACTATTAAAAAACACATCCACATAGAGAGACCAGTGACGCACAGGGTATGTCGCTGGTCATTAAGAGGTTAAAAGGGCCTTTTGTAGAACATTGCCCTAAAATGATCTTAGCTCTTTATGAAAATTTTTAATCTACATTAAAGAAACCCCCATCACCTAAAGTAACTAATTCTAACTAAAAAAACCTAGCCTAAAATATAAAATTAAAAATAACAAATCCTATTTTTAAAAATAAAAAAAACAACCCAAAAATCCCCTAATTAACCCTAAAAGTGTTACTCACAGTTGATGGGTCCAGGCATCAGGGGCCCATCTTCATAACGGTGGAGGCAGACGTCCACGGCCTCTTCCGCCGCCTCTGCTGGGCAATGTTCTTCAATGCCAGGGCCCTCATCATCCAAGGTCCAGGCACCGGGGGCACATCTTTGCGGCGGCAGAGTTGGACTTCCGTGGCCTCTTCTGCGGCCCATGCTCCGCAATCTTATATTCTTTGTCTATCATTGGAGAACCCTCCTCTTCCTGCGGTCACCTCCGCACACTGAAATCCTGAAATCGTGGAACCCCAATATATAGGGGTACACTTAATTCCAATTGGCTGATTTCAAATCAGTCAATTCATAATTGTAAATTTGAATCTGACAATAACAAGAACTTTTTTAATTTTAAATTCTAATCATTCAATAGAAAAGGATAATTAGAATTTAAATTTAAAAAAGTTCTTGCTATTGGCTGATTCAAATCATTCAATAGGGACTGACTGATTTGAAATCAGCCACTTGGAATTAAGTGGTACCCATATATATTGGAGTTCCACGCTTTCGGGATTTCAGTGTGAGGCTGCAAACGCATGAAGAAGAGGGATCCCCGATGAAAGCAGGTATGCAGTTCTGTAGACCTATAATATTAATGATACTGTCTTTAATTAGAAATAATAAACACAACAAGCAACATTAATTACATTTGTATTTATATGCAAATATTTAAACATTATGGGTGAAATGTATAAAGCTGTGAGTTGCAGTTTTATGTAGCCTCAGTGAAGTAAGAGAGCATGCAGCCGATAGTTAAGAATCAGTGGTCATCAGACAGCTGCTCCCTAACCTGCTCACCAGCTCTCAGCTAGCGGACTAGCATCACCTGGACAAGTCCAACCGGGGTGATTGACAGCCTCTGCTGGCACGCGATTGGCTGAGCTCTAGCAAGAAGTGGCATTGCACTAGCAGCTGCTGGTGCAATTATAAATGCGGGCAGTGTATTGCTGCCCACTGGCTGCGATACCGGGCGGACAGGTTCGGTGGAGCGAGCCTTGTCCAGCCGGTGCTTCTTAAATATCGGCCAATGCATTCTACATAACAATGCATCATTTAAATATTGAATATTATGTGTAGGGCCTTCTACAGTTAGTTTTAGGTTATGGCAGATTAGGGGGCAATGTTTAAATTTTATGTATAGTCATGTACAATGCTTGTTGTTCAAAGTATTGTAGATATCACAAAAAAGGATTTAATGATTGCTTAATAATATTTTAATCATAAAGATATATTTTCAAATTTATATTTAAGTTTAAAATAATAGCAAACAACCATTAAATCCCTTTTAAAATATCTCCAATACTTTAAATAATCTACCTATAAACATGGCAATGCATATTTTGTCATGGAGAAAAGGTAAACACCAGAGCACCGGCAAAATCTCTCCGGCCTATCCGGGCTCCTGGAACTCAGCACTGGACCGGCAATGAGCCTCGGTCCGCTGCTACTTAAAAGGGGTGTCAATCGAGTAGGGTTCAAGGGATCAAGTCAGTATTTTGTCGGCAATTTAATGAGGCACCTAGGGATACCACTTATTTGGAGGTGTTATCTTCTGGGAGGAATGAGGAACTAGGTTTGAAGTGTCCTTCGATGTTTTAAATCTTGTGCACGCAAGAGCAACATTATTATAGTTTTAATCTGAACCTTTACATCAGTGTATATAATGAGCTAGATATAGTATAGTGACTGCTAAGCAAATCTAAACTACACTATTTTACCCCTAGTTGTTAATATAAATGAGTAAAACTTGGATTTAAGATAGAACATATAAATCAATTAAAACTATGGATGCATAGTATAAATGTTATGTTGTATAAGCTATATAAAACAGTTATAAATACCTCTCAGTGTTCCATGAAGTTCAACAGAAGTTGAAGTTAGTATTTACCGAATCTCAATAGCAGCAGAAGTCAGTATTCACTGTAGGTTATCAGCAACTTAAGTAATGAAATGTAGCAGGTGGGAGAAGAAGTCTTTATGATAGCTTTGTGATGTCATAGTAATGACTGTGACTCACCGAAGCCAAGCTATACATCAACCCATACTATTGTGCAGAATGTATATATGGGTATATATGTATATGTATATGTGTATATATGTATTTATATAAATATATATATATATATATATATATATATATATATATATATATATATATATATATATATACATATTATGCAAACTGCACAATACACTGCTATACACACACATCACAAAACAACTTCCTCAAACTAGACTCTTACAAAAATTCTACACACATGCACAAACACAGACTACAGAAACATCACACACACCACACAAAAACTATACACATTCATGAACACACACCACTTAAACACTAAACACACTTCTTCTTAAACACACAACACTACACACACACTAAACACTACACAAATACCTCACATACGGCTAGATTTAGAGTTTTGTCGGTAACGACCCGCGTAGCTAACGCTGGCTTTTTTCTGTCCGCACCTTTTAAATAACTCTGGTATTGAGAGTTCACAGAATGGCTGCGTTAGGCTCCAAAAAGGGAGCGTACAGGCATATTTAACGCCACTGCAACTCTCGATTCCAGAGTTGCTTACGGACGCGGCCAGCTTAAAAAATGTGCTCGTGCACGATTCCCCCATAGAAAACAATGGGGCTGTTTGAGCTGAAAAAAAACCTAACACCTGCAAAAAAGCCGTGTTCAGCTCCTAACGCAGCCCCATTGTTTCCTATGGGGAAACACTTCCTACGTCTGCACCTAACACTCTAACATGTACCCCGAGTCTAAAAACCCCTAACCTTACACTTATTAACCCCTATTCTGCCGCCCCTGCTATCGCTGACCCCTGCATATTATTATTAACCCCTAATCTGCCGCTCCGTAAACCGCCGCTACTTACATTATTCCTATGTACCCCTAATCTGCTGCCCCTAACACCGCCGACCCCAATATTATATTTATTAACCCCTAATCTGCGCCCCACAACGTCGCCTCCACCTGCCTACACTTATTAACCCCTAATCTGCCGAGCGGACCGCACCGCTATTATAATAAAGTTATTAACCCCTAATCCGCCTCACTAACCCTATAATAAATAGTATTAACCCCTAATCTGCCCTCCCTAACATCGCCGACACCTAACTTCAAACATTAACCCCTAATCTGCCGACTGGAACTCACCGCTATTCTAATAAATGTATTAACCCCTAAAGCTAAGTCTAACCCTAACACTAACACCCCCCTAAGTTAAATATAATTTACATCTAACGAAATTAATTAACTCTTATTAAATAAATTATTCCTATTTAAAGCTAAATACTTACCTGTAAAATAAACCCTAATGTAGCTACAACATAAATTATAATTATATTATAGCTATTTTAGGATTAATATTTATTTTACAGGTAACTTTGTATTTATTTTAACCAGGTACAATAGCTATTAAATAGTTAAGAACTATTTAATAGCTAAAATAGTTAAAATAATTACAAAATTACCTGTAAAATAAATCCTAACCTAAGTTACAATTAAACCTAACACTACACTATCAATAAATTAATTAAATAAAATACCAACAATTATCTACAATTAAACCTAACACTACACTATCAATAAATTATTTAAATACAATATCTACAAATAAATACAATGAAATAAACTAACTAAAGTACAAAAAATAAAAAAAGAACTAAGTTACAAAAAATAAAAAAATATTTACAAACATTAGAAAAATATTACAACAATTTTTAACTAATTACACCTACTCTAAGCCCCCTAATAAAATAACAAAGCCCCCCAAAATAAAAAAATGCCCTACCCTATTCTAAATTAAAAAAGTTCAAAGCTCTTTTACCTTACCAGCCCTGAACAGGGCCCTTTGCGGGGCATGCCCCAAGAAATTCAGCTCTTTTGCCTGTAAAAAAAACACATACAATACCCCCGCCCAACATTACAACCCACCACCCACATACCCCTAATCTAACCCAAACCCCCCTTAAATAAACCTAACACTAAGCCCCTGAAGATCTTCCTACCTTATCTTCACCATACCAGGTTCACCGATCGGTCCTCGGAAGTGTTGATCCAAGCCCAAGCGGGGGGCTGAAGAGTGACGTCCATCCTCGGGCTGAAGTCTGGATCCAAGCGGCGGCTGAAGAAATCCATCATCGGGCTGAAGTCGGAAGTCCATCATCGGGATGAAGTCTTCTATCAAGCCGCATCTTCAATCTTCTTTCTTCTGGAGTGGAGCGGAACCATCTTCTTCCAAGCTGTTCCGATCAGCCAATAGAATGCAAGCTCAATCTGATTGGCTGATTGGATCAGCCAATCTGATTGAACTTGATTCTGATTGGCTGATTCCATCAGCCAATCAGAATATTCCTACCTTAATTCCGATTGGCTGATAGAATCCTATCAGCCTATCGGAATTCGAGGGACGCCATCTTGGATGACGTCATTTAAAGGAACCGTCATTCGTCGTCTAGTCGTCGGTTGAAGAGGATGTTCCGCGTCGGCTTGTAAGAAGATGGTTCCGCTCCGCTCCAGAAGAAAGAAGATTGAAGATGCGGCTTGATAGAAGACTTCATCCCGATGATGGACTTCCGACTTCAGCCCAATGATGGATTTCTTCAGCCGCCGCTTGGATCCAGACTTCAGCCCGAGGATGGACGTCACTCTTCAGTCCCCCGCTTGGGCTTGGATCAACACTTCCGAGGACCGATCGGTGAACCTGGTATGGTGAAGATAAGGTAGGAAGATCTTCAGGGGCTTAGTGTTAGGTTTATTTAAGGGGGGTTTGGGTTAGATTAGGGGTATGTGGGTGGTGGGTTGTAATATTGGGAGGGGGGTATTGTATGTGTTTTTTTTACAGGCAAAAGAGATGAATTTCTTGGGGCATGCCCCCCAAAGGGCCCTGTTCAGGGCTGGTAAGGTAAAAGAGCTTTGAACTTTTTTAATTTAGAATAGGGTAGGGCATTTTTTATTTTGGGGGTCTTTGTTATTTTATTAGGGGGCTTAGAGAAGGTGTAATTAGTTTAAAATTGTTGTAATATTTTTCTAATGTTTGTAAATATTTTTTTATTTTTTGTAACTTAGTTCTTTTTTATTTTTTGTACTTTAGTTAGTTTATTTCATTGTAGTTATTTGTAGATATTTTATTTAAATAATTTATTGATAGTGTAGTGTTAGGTTTAATTGTAGATAATTGTAGGTATTGTATTTAATTAATTTATTGATAGTGTAGTGTTAGGTTTAATTGTAGATAATTGTAGGTATTTTATTTAATTAATTTATTGATAGTGTAGTGTTAGGTTTAATTGTAACTTAGGTTAGGATTTATTTTACAGGTAATTTTGTAATTATTTTAACTATTTTAGCTATTAAATAGTTCTTAACTATTTAATAGCTATTGTACCTGGTTAAAATAAATACAAAGTTGCCTGTAAAATAAATATTAATCCTAAAATAGCTATAATATAATTATAATTTATGTTGTAGCTATATTAGGGTTTATTTTACAGGTAAGTATTTAGCTTTAAATAGGAATAATTTATTTAATAAGAGTTAATTTATTTTGTTAGAATAAAATTATATTTAACTTAGGGGGGTGTTAGGGTTAGGGTTAAAATTAGCTTTAGGGGTTAAAAAATTTATTAGAGTAGCGGTGAGCTCCGATCGGCAGATTAGGGGTTAATACTTGAAGTTAGGTGTCGGCGATGTTAGGGAGGGCAGATTAGGGGTTAATACTATTTATTATAGGGTTATTGAGGCGGGAGTGAGGCGGATTAGGGGTTAATAACTTTATTATAGTAGCCGTGAGATCCGCTCGGCAGATTAGGGGTTAATAAGTGTAGGCAGGTGGAGGCGACGTTGAGGGGGGCAGGTTAGGGGTAATAAATATAATATAGGGGTCGGCGATGTTAGGGGCAGCAGATTAGGGGTACATAAGGATAAGGTAAGTAGCGGCGCTTTGCGGTCGGCAGATTAGGGGTTAATTATTGTAGGTAGCTGGCGGCGACGTTGTGGGGGGCAGGTTAGGGGTTAATAAATATAATATAGGTGTCGGCGGTGTTAGGGGCAGCAGATTAGGGGTACATAAGTATAACGTAGGTGGCGGTCGGCAGATTAGGGGTTAAAAAAATTTAATCGAGTGGCGGCGATGTGGGGGGACCTCGGTTTAGGGGTACATAGGTAGTTTATGGGTGTTAGTGTACTTTAGAGTACAGTAGTTAGGAGCTTTATAAACCGGCGTTAGCCCAGAAAGCTCTTAACTACTGACTTTTTTCTGCGGCTGGAGTTTTGTCGTTAGATTTCTAACGCTCACTTCAGCCACGACTCTAAATACCGGAGTTAGAAAGATCCCATTGAAAAGATAGGATACGCAATTGACGTAAGGGGATCTGCGGTATGGAATAGTCGCGGCTGAAAAGTGAGCGTTAGACCCTTTCCTGACTGACTCCAAATACCGGCGGTAGCCTAAAACCAGCGTTAGGAGCCTCTAACGCTGGTTTTCACAGCTACCGCCAAACTCTAAATCTAGGCCATACATTTTACACAAACAATGTACAAACATTACACACTCTAAAAAACCACACACACTTATTTATACACGCACACTACAATTGCAAATCATGCACACACCACTTAAACACTAAACACACTTCTTCTTAAACACACTACACAGATCCCATGATGTACACAAAGGGGCCTATTTATTAAAGGTCTTGCGGACCTGATCCGACAGTGCGGATCAGGTCCGCAAGACCTCGCTGAATGCGGAGAGCAATACGCTCTCCACATTTAACATTGCACCAGCAGCTTACAAGAGCTGCTGGTGCAACACCGCCCCCTTGCTGACTCGCGGCCAATCAGGCACCAGCAGGGAGATGTCAATCAACCCGATCGTACTCGATCGGGTTGATTTCCGACGATTCCTTTCCGCCTGATCAGAGCAGGTGGACAGGGTTATGGAGCAGTGGTCTTTAGACCGCTGCTTCATAACTGGTGTTTCTGGCAAGTCTGAAGACTCGCCAGAAACACGGGCCCACAAGCTCCATTCAGAGCTTGATAAATGGGCCCAAATACTCTACAGAAACATCACATATGTATAAAAATACTACACATACAGAAACTCACACACTGCCTTCACTGCCTACACACACAGACTGCAAACATTACTCACACTATAAACAGATATGAAGTACTCAAACACTACACACACACTAAACACTACACACTACACAAATTCCTCACATACATTCTACATAAACAATGTACAAACATTACACACTCTAAAAAACACACACATATACATACACACACACTACAAATGTAGAACATGCACACACACACACATTTTAAATTAAAACTAGAAAATTAATGGACAAAAATAAATAAATTAATGCCAGTGTAAAAATAGTAGTAAATAATAGGTTTGAACTATATACATGGTTAAAACCTATTAAATATTAATATTGCATAAATATGCTTTTATCCCCACATACACACAATACACATACATCTATACTCACACATACACATACACATACATACAAACACGCACACACACATACATACATACATACATACATCTTTTAAATATGAATATTGCCTAAATATGCAATATATTTACATACATACACAAACACACACATACACACCTTTTAAATATAAATATTGCATAAATATACTTTTACACACACATACACATACATACAGACTCACACACACACAAACAGACTCACAAACATACACACACACATAGACATACATACAGACTCACACACATACATACACATACATACACAAACACACGCACTGTCACGCTGAGCTGCACTAGCCGTTGCTAGGTATGCGGCGCCTCCTTCCCTGCTCGTTGTCAGGGTCTGTGTCGGCTCCTGTTGCATGCGGCGCAGACGTCATCGCCGCACACTCTCCGCTCTGATGTCGGTTGGGCTCCCCTATGGCGCGAATCCTGCGCCTATGTAAGTTGCCATTTAGCAATTTATCACTGCCCAAGTATAAGTGTTACTTTGAGGCCAATTTATCAAATGTCTGTCGGACCTGATCCGACAGTGCGGATCAGGTCCGACAGACATCGCTGAATGCGACCAATGGGGGCCAAGTCTGCTCAGAACAGGCAGACAGGGTTATGGAGCAGCGGTCCTTAGACCGCTGCTCCATAAATTGTGTTTCTGGCGAGTCTGAAGACTCACCAGAAACACAGGCCGTCAAGTTCCATTTAGAGCTTGATAGATAGGCCCCCCAGTGTGCTCCTGGGTATGATAGATTGCCGATTTCTGGATTGATATACTGTTGCTGAACTCTGCTTGTCTGACCACTCTGCCTGTTAACCCCTAAACTGATGGGTTGATATACTGTTGCTAAACTCTGCTTGTCTGACCACTCTGCCTGTTAACCCCTAAACTGCTGGATTGATATACTGTTGCTGAACTCTGCTTGTCTGACCACTCTGCTTGATTAACCCCTATTGTTCTGGATTGCCTCTCTGTTGCCAAACCCTGCCTGCCTGACCATTCTAGTGGTTTACCTTTGGACTGCTTTATCGTTACCAAATCCTGCCTGCCTGACCATTCTAGTGGTTTACCTTTGGACTGCTTTACCGTTGCCAAGCCCTGCCTGACCATTCTAGTGGTTTACCTTTGGACTGCCTTACTGTTGCCAAACCCTGCCCCTGCATTTCTCTGATTCCCTGCCTGCTGCCGCCAAAGACTATCCTGCCTGTGGGGAGTGCCGCTTACCTCATCTTGCGAACTTTCTCTGCTCTGGGATATTCCCTATCATTCCGGCTCGACGCCCGGATAAGAAGACTACTGCCCGAGTTTGGACTTATAGTGGAATATGAAAGGTTTGGGTTGTGATTTAAAGATACTACACTCAATCTCTTGTATGCTTATCCCAAAGTGGGTGATCTAACCTCAAAGATACACCCAAAATAAAACAAAAATGAAAAAATGGGGTGGGATAGCGCTAAACAGCTAAGAGATTAGATATTTTCAAATTGTGTTTAAACAATTAATCTAAGTAATATGAACGCCAATAAGAAATTTGAAAAAATCAAACAAAAAGAGGCGCCCAAATGTGTGTTTTGATAAAATCAAATGGACATTCATTCATTTCATAAGCAAGCATATATCAATATGAACAGTTTTCTTTTTGCTACGCGTTTCTCATCTCTCCTGGCCGTTTCATCAGGCATAATTTTAACAAACATTAAAACCGGCTTATATTGCCGCCACTACCAGACGTTACATTCTCCTCCCCTAATGGGACTGTGCATTCTAACCAATTACCAACCAGAGTTCAGAGGGTGTGTGCACACTCCCATTAGGGGAGGAGAATGGTAGTGGCGGCAATATAAGCCAGTTGTAATGTTTGTTAAAATTATGCCCGATGAAACGGCCAGGAGAGCCGAGAAACGCGTAGCAAAAAGAAAACTGTTCATATTGATATATGCTTGCTTATGAAATACTGATGTTTTAAGGCTAAAGTTTGCAGTGCTTTTAATAAAGTATTGGTTTTACACTTATCCATTGCCTGACATCTGTATTAAGCTAGCTGGTCACTACAAGACAACCGGAGTGGGGAGAGGAGATTTAATACCGGAGAGAGCCAGCTGGTGAGCTCCAATAACGAGCCTGCTTCCACAAGCACATTGGTGTGCTCATCGCAAATGTGAGTACCCTGTGCTTAGACCATCAGCTGTATATGTCCATTTGATTTTATCGATACACACATTTGGGCGCCTCTTTTTGTTTGACTTTTTCAGAAGAGATTGTTTCCTGATGTGGAAGAATGGAGAGTGCTGCCCGATAGACTATTTATCCTCTAGATCTGATTTGGGGACTTTAAGCTTTATCATCAAACATCAGAACATTGCTTGTAACAGAGGAACCACATCCCTTTATATATTTGACTATATTCCATGTTATTTAATGAGGTTCCATTATGCATTATAGGTTTGGTATTTAGTATATGCTATTCATTATTGATCCATTTGTGAATTGATTTTAGCGTATTTTCTACAAGTGTATTATTCAATGTGAGTTCTAACCTACTGCTGTCAATAGCGCCCTCTAGTGACTTAGGTCTCAATAAGAAATTTGGCAGTGCTAAGTATAACAAAGAGTTCAAAATTAAAAATTAATAAAGACCTTTATAACATTCGATGGTGTATTGTTATTATTGGATATTGGCCTATAAGTGGTTGGATTTGATAATGACTTACGACTTGTGTCAAAAGTGTATCATAAAAGGGAACCTAACTTACATTACTCATATTAGAATCAGTACAAATATAAAATAAATAACATTCGTATGATACTATTTAATATAACAGATAAAAATAACAAGTTGATAAATACTCTAAAAGGATGCCCGCATCATATTATTACAGTAGTTAATAATACTACTTAAAACATGGTAAAAACATAGTAAAAACAATGGCAATTTAGCAACAGTTGTTTAATAACTAGATTGCTCCAAAGTGGCTACGGATAATGTCCTAGCAGTAAAGAACTTGATGCAATGTATCTGCTAGACAGTCTTGTGTAAGTGCCAGTGGGGTCTGTTAAACATAAATACCCCCGATGTCCCAGGAATAAATAATAAAGTTCTGGATGCAAATTGCATCAATTGACAATGATACGTGTACCTGGTTTCTCCAGATGGTTATGAGGTATCTCCGTTATCCAAACATGTGAATAAAGTGCTGTGGTATATTCAAACCGTTGATGTTCAGAGCAAACAATTGAATCAATGTGTCCAATCCAACAATGAAGTAGTTCCGGTTGTAAGGTCAGAAGGGCTCCGTTTGAATAGATTGCAGATTGCGATTCTCAGCAATTGCTGTTGCACTAACAAGTTAGTGATAGAATAAACAGGTCTAATTGAAATAATAGGTCCTGAGACAGGGATTACACATTTAGAGACTATTCAAATATTATAGAAATAGCTCGATGTACCTGCCCTAACTACTAGACAATATGACCGCACTAGCTGTGCACAAGTGAGTAGATAGTATCCGAAATAAGGAAATTTGCTTACTTCAGATACTATCTACTCACTTGTGCACAGTTGGTGCGGTTATATTGTCTAGTAGTTAGGGCAGGTACATCGAGCTATTTCTATAATATTTGAATAGTCTCTAAATGTGTAATAAAACTTAGCACTGCCAAATTTCTTATTGGCGTTCATATTACTTAGATTAATAGTTTAAACACAATTTAAAAATATCTAATCTCTTAGCTGTTTAGCGCTATCCCACCCCATTTTTTGATTTCTGATAGTGGAATATCCCACGAGCATTACATTATACTTGGCCATGGAGCCAAATGAGGTAGCAAGAGCGGTTTATCTTCAGGGACAAATGTTGGAAACCAATACCACACAGTTACAGAGTATGGATTTCAAACTAGAGGCTATAACCGCTCAACTCTCTTCACTATTTGCAGCGAGGAATACCGCTCCTGTTCCTGTTCCAGTCTCTGCTCCTACTACTATGGCTTCTTCCCCTGCTTCTTGAAGTATACCCCGGATACCATTGCCTGACAAGTATGAAGGTACTACTGATTGTAGGGGTTTTCTTAACCAATGCAGGTTGCACTTCCGCAATGATCCTCGCACCTTTCAGTCTCACCAGTCAAGGGTCACCTTTATCATTTCCTTACTGAAAGACAAGGCCCTAGCCTGGGTTCTCTCCGCTTTTGGAACAGAACGCTCCACTCCTGAACAATGCTGATGTCACGTGTTCATTTCTGCACTTGCTTCTGTGTTTGGGACTTCTGGCCGTACTTCTGCTACAAAAGTTTCTCTCCTATATCTCCGCCAGGGCAATAGAACTGTGGCACAATTTGCCATCTAGTTTCGCACCTTGGCACTAGAGACCAGTTGGGATGGCAGTGCCCTCAAGGCAGTCTTTAGGAGGGGTCTGCATGAATGCATCAAAGATGAACTCACTTACCATGATATTCCCTCTTCTTTGGATTACTTTATATCACTTTGTATCAGTCTAGATGCTCGCTTCCAGGAAAGACAAGCTGAGAGAGACAGAACTCAGAGAGTCCTTCCCTCCTGTCCTTCTAATCGTCTGGTTTCTGCAGTATCCTCTACCCCTTCAACTTCTCCAACCAGCCCAGTAGAGGAACCCATGGATCTTTCCTCCTTCAAACCCTCAGAGTCTGATAGACAGAGAAGAAGGAGATTGAGACTATGCTTTTGTTGTAGTTCTAACTCCCACCAACTAAAGAACTGTGACAATCGGCCGGGAAAAGCCAATGCTTAGGGGATAACACTGGGGTATCTCTAAGCATGATCACTACTAAATCCCCTCACTCCTTGCGGATCCTGGTACCTGTTACTCTTATCTTTCTTCAGAATTCTGTCCACACTCAAGCCTTTATTGACTCGAGGGCAGCTGGAAACTTTTTGGATCACCGTTTTATGATTCAAGCTGGCTTACCTCTTCTGCAGAAAAGACATAGGGGCAATTGTATCAAGCTCCGTATGGAGCTTGATGCCCCGTGTTTCTGGCTCACCTGCAGGCTCGCCTGAAACAGCAGTTATGAAGCAGCGGTTACAAAGACCGCTGCTCCATAACCTGTCCGTCTGCTCTGAGCAGGCGGACAGACATCTCCGGAAATCAACCCGATCTAGTACGATCAGGTTGATTGACACCCCCTGCTGGCGGCCTATTGGCCGCGAGTCAGCAGGTCGCGGCATTGCACCAGCAGCTCTTGTGAGCTGCTGGTGCAATGCTGAATACGGCGAGCGTATTGCTCGCCGTATTAAGCGAAGTCTGGCGGACCTGATCCGCACTGTCGGATCAGGTCCACCAGACTTTAATAAATAGGGACCATTGTCTCAAAATAACTACTCTGGATGGCACCCCCCTTGGTTAAGGGTTGATCCATTTTGAGTCAGCACCCCTGACCCTGACTGTGGGAGTCCTTCATACAGAACATCTGCAGTTTGAGGTCATTCATTTCCCAGTACAACCTGTCGTCCTTGGTCTTCCTTGGCTTCGTATACATAATCCGCAGTTTGACTGGGCTGAAGGACAACTGGCCTCCTGGGGTACCTCCTGTTTCCACTCCTGCCCTGCTAAAGTTACTCCTCTGCTCTGCATCCCCATAGCCAGTCTTCAGACTCCTTCAAACCTTCCCTCAGTATACGCGGACTTCGCAGATGTGTTTGAGAAGAAAGCAGCCGACGTGCTGTCACCCCACTGTCCTTATGACTGTAAAATTTACCTCTTTCCCGGAGCCCACTTCCTAAAGGGAGGACTTATCCACTCTCCAAAGCTGAAACCAAGTCCATGGAGGAGTACATCCAAGAGAACCTTGCTAAAGGTTTCATTCGCCCTTCCTCCTCTCCTGCTGGGGCAGGCTTCTTTTTCGTCAGTAAGAAGGAAGGTTGGGCTAAAAACCTGTGTCGACTACAGGGCCTTGAACAACATAACTATCAAAAATTGCTATCCCATTATTTTAATCACTGAACTGTATGACTCACTCCAGGATGCTCGCTTCTTCACAAAGCTGGACCTACGTGGGGCATACAATCTGATTTATATCTTCCCAGGCCACGAATGGAACACCGCCTTCAACACAAGATCAGGGCATTACGAATACATTGTAATGCCCTTTGGGCTGTGTAACGCCCTTGCAGTCTTCTAGGCATTTGTCAACGATGTCTTCCGTGACCTCCTCAAACGCATTGTCATCGTCTACCTGGATGACATCCTTGTTTTCTCTTCCACTTTGGAGGAGCATCATAAACATGTGAGACAGGTACTTCAACATCTCAGAGACAATTCTTTGGTAGCCAAGCTAGAAAAATGTGAGTTTGATCAAGTTCAGATCCAGTTCCTGGGTTATGTCATCTCGAAGGAGGGTTTTGCCATGGATCCTGCTAAACTCACAGCAGTTTTAGAATGGCCTCAACCTACTTCATTAAAGGAATTACAGAGATTATCAGAATAAGTAAAAATAGAGAGTAGATTACACAAATAAGTGTAATCTAAAAGTCTAGGCAAAATAGCACCTACAAATAACAGTTAGAAATAAGGAACAAACCAATTTTGAATACGTGCAAAATCACTTTATAATATCAAGATATATCAATGTACAATAATAAAAATGTACAATAAGAAGTTATCCATTCATACAGGCATACATACACACACACACTGAGGGGGTTCCCCAACAAAATTCTAAAGCGCTTGTGAGAGAATGAAGTGGTGCACCACAAAACAGAGCATGCAGTCCTTTAAATGCAGTCTATGAAAAAGCAGCAATAAATGCAGTCAAGCAATGAGTTGTTAAAGCGTTAGCATGATGATCATGATTATAGCAAGATTAGAATTCACAGCAGATGCAGTGTCCCAGCATATAATTCATAAAATGCTGATGTTATCCCATTCAAAGGCTGTAGCTCACTATCACATTCACCAAGCGTAGTAGTAAGCCATTCGGGCTCAACCAGTTATCCTCAATACAGGTTAGTAAAGCACTGCACCAGAAATATTTTATAAATGTTCCATGAACAAGGTGCTATAAATGCTGTACACAAAAGCAGTTCAACCGCATCGAGCGGTGTATGAGATGTTGCTGAAGTAGAAGCAATACTTATCCACATAAAGTCATGAGGTAGCAAATCAACATCGGTTCTGCTCAGAGGATCATTCACTGGAAAAGGGGGGTCCCCAAAGAGGTGCGGTAGCGACAGACCAACGCGTCCCTGTGTGCGTTTCACTCCGCTCTCGTTGTCGCTTGGAGCTTCTTCCGGGTTCTGACATCACTTCACCATCCGGCTCTTTTTATTGGACAAGACCGACACCTGGTTTCAAGTAAGTGTCATTGATTTCAAAACACCCATTCGCTGGGGCTCATATGATTGATTCCTATTGGCTCAATTCTCAACTGAGCACAAAATACAATCAACTATAATCATATGATCATACTATAAATCAACAGAGCTAGATGGTTACTGGATCAGAAATATTATATTTAATCCACAAATTCATTCATACTGTCATCCAAACATACTTTACAATTCTTTACATCTTGCCTATTATGGCAAACAGGAACAGTCGAATTCCTAAATAATTAAATGTTTCTTATTTTATAGATTATCTCAATATTTAAATAAGATATTAATTCAGAGAGACTGCTAACATCACAGAACAGCACCAAAATGTGCATAATGTTCAAACAAACTGAAAAAGAAGGAAGAAAAGGCTCAGTTCAAAAAGGAAGCAAACTCAATTTTTTCATTTAACCCTTTAGGGGACAGAGTGTTTAAATTGTACATCCACCGGGTTTCCTTTTGCAACAAAATTCTGTCAATATTTCCACCTCTTTTGCTGACTTTTACTGACTCAATTCCAACGAATTGTAAGTCATCTATTTTTGATTGGTGGTATTGGGCAAAATGCCTAGCAATGGGACTATCAATATTTTGTTTCAAATTTTTATTTTATTATTACATAAAGAAAAAGAAATGACAAACATTTCTCCATACAGGAGGAAAAAAAAATACTAACATAGTCACAAAACATACAAACAGGTCAAAAGAAAAGTCTTCTTATGTAGAATAGAATAACAATTCCCGGACAAACTAGGTCATAATAGAAAAAAAAAAAAAAAAAAAAAAGGACACACAAAAAAAGGGGAGGTGTGTTTCTCTCCCTCACCTCTCCCACACCCTACCTCCCCCCGTTCCCGTCTCTAATTTAATTTGATATTAATAATTTGTTCTATATAATATACAAAATCATTACCCTGGGAACACACAAAGACTTTCCAAATCCTACAAAATTTTTCCCCCAGGGACCCCCCTAGTTTTGATTCGTAGGCAGCTTTAATTGTTGCATCTAGTAGCAATTTCTTTGCTTCTGAAATGGAAGGTATTTTATAAGAGATCCAATGTTTAAAAAAAGTGTTCTAATAATTATTATTGCTACTAATATAAAGTTGACATCTCTGTCCCAGGAGACATGGGACCTCAAAAAAAGGACAGATTCTATAGTTAACTGAATTTTCTTTTTTACTATATTGGAAAGAAAGCATTCCATCTTCATCCAAAACTGATTTAGTTTTGGGCATCCCTATAGTAAATGATTCAGGTCTGGATCCTGAGAGTGACATTTAGGACAGAGATTAAGTACATTCTTATTCCACTTAACCACTCTACGTGGGATTAGATAATCTCTATGTAGCACTCTAAATTGAATTTCTCTATAGTGAGATGAAGAAAACAGATTTTGAGTAATCTTTAGACTCTTTAAAAGTATTTTATCCAGGTCAGGTAAGTCAACCATTACTGTCCAATGGGAAGTCAAATCTAATACTGCTGACGTTTCTTCTAGAGATAACAAAAATTTATACACAAAGGATAACAATCCTTTCCTCACTTTTACAACATCAACAAGAGGATGCTCTCTCCACATCTGAGGAGCCATTAATTTGAGAATGTAACTTTTTACTTGTATAAAATAAAACATATGTTTTTTTTGAATTGCCTGGAAATTCTCTTGGAATTTATCAAATGTATATACTTTATTCAGGTTAAAATCATAAAAGTCTTTCACTATCAATGGTCTCTCTGGTGACCATTTTTTAAAGATATCCACCATATTACCTAAAGGGAAATGTGTATTGCCAATTATCGGCAGCCATTTTGATATATTCTGCCTCATTCCAACATCTTTAGATAGATTTCTCCAAACTTTTATTATATCCCTATACAGAGGGTGCTCCAAGAGTCTCTTTCCTAATTCTTTATTCGAGGCAAACAAAACATAGTTTAAAGAAAGCGGGGAACAAACTTGATTCTCTAGAATCTCATCAGAGTATGCAAAATGCCTAGCAATGGGACTATCAATATTAAAATCTTTAATGTCATCACGATGTTCAGTTATTCGAGAGCGAAACTCTCTATAAGTTTTTCCCACATAAAAAAGTGGGCATGAACAAGATAAAATATATATTACCCCTGTAGTTGAGCAATTAATGAAAGATTTTATTTTGTAAGTTTTCTTAGTATTACCTGTGAAGGTTTTAGTTTTTTTCACAAACTCACAGCACACACAATGATTGCAGGGTGAGCATCCCACAATTTTTTGAGAGTGTGCTTCCAACCAATTGGTATCACGAGTTTGTGATTAAATTCACTGCTAACTAACAAATCTTTCAAATTATTTGCTCTATGTGCCGTCATAAGGGGATAATCCCCAACATATTCATGAAGAACAGGATCAATTGATAATAGATGCCAATTTCCTTGCAAAATATTTTTGATTTTTCCCCAATGGGAATTAAATTTGGTAATAAAATGAATTTTGGTAGCTGCAACATCACTTTTAGGCGTCTTATTATGAAAAAGGAGATCCCTCCTATCCATATGCCTTGCTCTGAAAAGGGCTCTCTCTTAACGCATCTCCTAGAGTACCCTCTAGTATAAAATCTGTCAGACATCTCAACAGCCTGTCTGTTGAAGGTCTGGTCATCAGTACAAATTCTGCGTAACCGCAAACATTGCCCATAAGGGATGCTTTTCTTTAAATTTTCTGGATGATGACTTAATCCCAACAGTAGGCTGTTGGATGCTGTTGGTTTACGGTATACTTCAGTTACTACCATACCATCCTTTCGACTCACCAGGAGGTCCAGAAAGCTGATTTCGTTAGCATGTAAGAAAAATGTTGAGTTTGTTTTGATTTAAAATGGATACAAATTGGAGCAATTCCTGCTCAGTTCCATCCCAAAGGATGAGTATGTCATCCACATAACATGCCCACTTTTTTATGTGGGAAAAACTTATAGAGAGTTTCGCTCTCGAATAACTGAACATCGTGATGACATTAAAGATTTTAATATTGATAGTCCCATTGCTAGGCATTTTGCCCAATACCACCAATCAAAAATAGATGATTTACAATTCGTTGGAATTGAGTCAGTAAAAGTCAGCAAAAGAGGTGGAAATATTGACACAATTTTGTTGCAAAAGGAAACCCGGTGGATGTACAATTTAAACACTCTGTCCCCTAAAGGGTTAAATGAAAAAATGGAGTTTGCTTCATTTTTGAACTGAGCCTTTCCTTCCTTCTTTTTCAGTTTGTTTGAACATTATGCACATTTTGGTGCTGTTCTGTGATGGTGAAGTGATGTCAGAACCCGGAAGAAGCTCCGAGCGACCGCGAGAGCGGAGTGAAACGCGCACAGGGACGCATTGGTCTGTCGCTACCGCACCTCTTTGGGGACCCCCCCTTTTCCAGTGAATGATCCTCTGAGCAGAACCGATGTTGATTTGCTACCTCATGACTTTATGTGGATAAGTATTGCTTCTACTTCAGCAACATCTCATACACCGCTCGATGCGGTTGAACTGCTTTTGTGTACAGCATTTATAGCACCTTGTTCATGGAACATTTATACAATATTTGTGGTGCAGTGCTTTACTAACCTGTATTGAGGATAACTGGTTGAGCCCGAATGGCTTACTACTACGCTTGGTGAATGTGATAGTGAGCTACAGCCTTTGAATGGGATAACATCAGCATTTTATGAATTATATGCTGGGATACTGCATCTGCTGTTAATACTAATCTTGCTATAATCATGATCATCATGCTAACGCTTTAACAACTCATTTCTTGACTGCATTTATTGCTGCTTTTTCATAGACTGCATTTAAAGGACTGCATGCTCTGTTTTGTGGTGCAACACTTCATTCTCTCACAAGCGCTTTAGAATTTTGTTGGGGAACCCCCTCAGTGTGTGTGTGTGTATGTATGCCTGTATGAATGGATAACTTCTTATTATTGTACATTTTTATTATTGTACATTGATATATCTTGATATTATAAAGTGATTTTGCACGTATTCAAAATTGGTTTGTTCCTTATTTCTAACTGTTATTTGTAGGTGCTATTTTGCCTAGACTTTTAGATTACACTTATTTGTGTAATCTACTCTCTATTTTTACTTATTCTGATATACATTGATCTCTAGGTTGCACTATAAATACTATTTACTTGAGGTGAGCTGCACTTAATTTGTGTTTTTAAATTACAGAGATTCTTGGGGTTCTCCAATTATTACTGCAAGTTTATAAAGAACTTTTCTCAAACAGTTGCTCCACTTACTGAATTGACAAAACGGAACAAAGACTGTAAACATTGGCCACCTGAAGCCATAAATGCCTTCTGTCGTCTAAAAACGGCTTTCTGTTCTGCTCCTGTGCTCTGCCATCCCGATCCTGACCTACAGTTCACTTTTGAGGTTGATGCCAGAGATAGGGGCTGGAGCAGTTCTAACCCAAAGGGATCCTTTAACCTCCAAGTTGCACCCTGTAGCCTTTTTCTCTAAACACTTTACTCCTGCAGAGAGGAATTACAATGTGGGTAATCGTGAACTCTTAGCCTTTAACATGGCCTTGACTGAATGGCATCATTGGTTAGTGGGCACCGCCAATCCCATTCAGATTCTCACCGACCACAAGAGTCTAACTTACCTAGATACTGCTCATCGACTCAATCCTCGACAGGCCAGGTGGGCCTTGTTCTTTTCCCATGTTAAAGAAGGTGCATGCCCTTTCCCGTCAGTTTCCTTACTCAAGTGATTCCTCTGAGTTCCTATTGAACACATCATACCTCCCTCCTGTGTGGTTGCTCAACTAAATACCACCCTTCTTCAAAGAATGAAACGTGCCCAGTCTAGAAAACCTTCAGAAGCCCCCGTGGCTTCTGGTATCCTCTTTGTACCTTTGAATCTACGCACTCCTGTGCTATCCTGGGCTCATGATAGTAAACTCTCAGGACATCCTGGCTTGATAAGGACTTTTTAGCATTTTTCCCAACATGTATGGTGGACTACTATGAAGTCTGATGCTCAGGATTATGTGAGAGCCTGCATGACTTGTGCTGACAACAAAACACCCAGATCCTTGCCTCCTTGCTTGCTGCAACCATTGTCCATTCCTAAACAACCATGGACACACATAACAATGGACTTCATTGGGGACCTTCCACCTTCTGACCACCATACAGTTATTTGGGTTGTGGTGGATCGGTTTTCCAGACTGGCCCATTTTGTACCCCTTAGGAAACTGCCTATTGTCTCTTTTTCTCTTGCATGTGGTACGACTTCATGGCATTCCCATGAATATTGTTTCCGACAGAGGTCCACAATTAATTTCTACCTTTTGGAGAGCCTTTTGTAAATTGATTGGAACCATTGTTTCCTTGTCTTCTGGCTACCACCCTCAGACCAATGGACTAACTGAGAGAGTAAACCAAGATATTGAGGCCTAACTTAGAGCCTTTGTCAATTCTCTCCATACCAACTGGTCTGAGTTGTTACCCCTAGCTGAGCTGGCGAGAAACACTCATTGGCACTCTTTGCTACGTTGTTCTCCATTTCAAGCCGCAGCAGGGTATCAACCTTGTGTCTTCCCTCTTTCTGCTCAGTCCACAGGGGTTCCTGCTGCAGACCGATACGTTACTGAACTCACCACTCATTGGCAATGTATTCGCTCTCAGTTACGTTCAGCTGTCTCTAGATACAAGAAGTTTGCTGATTATTATAGAGCCTCTGTACATGCCATCTCGGTAGGTGAACATGTTTGGGTCTCTACTCGACACATTCATCTACGTCAATCTTGTCACAAATTAGGGCCTAGGTTTATTGGTCCTTACAAAGTGCTAAAAAGACTGTCTCCTGTTTCCTACAGAGTGGCCTTGCCCAGAACCCTGCACATACACCCAGTCTTCCATATCTCATTACTCAAGCCTTACATCAAGAATAGATATACCCAACTCAGAGCTCGTCCTCCTCTGCTCCTGGTCCATGGAAACCCTGAATATGAGGTTGCTAAGATCCTGGACTCCAGATACTGGCGAAGACAACTGCAAAATTTTGTACATTTGAAGGGTTACTCCGTGGCGGATCGTTCCTGGGTTCCTGCCCGGGATGTGCATGCTCCATCTTTGGTCTCCAGATTCCATACTGCTCACCCTTTGAAACCGACTCTGGTTCCTGGAGTGAACCCATGTGAGGGGGGCTATGTCACGCCCCACCGCACTAGCTGTTGCTAGGGGTGCGGCACCTCCTACCCTGCTTGTTGTCAGGGGCTGTGTCGGTTCCTTTTGCATGCGGCGCTGACGTCATTGTCGCATGCTCTCTGCTCTGATGCCGGTTGGGATCCCCTGTGGCGCGAATCCTGCGCCTATGTAAGTTGCCATTCAGCAATCTATCACTGCCCAAGTATAGGTGTTACTTTGTGTGCTCCTGGGTGTGATATGGTAACCCCTAAACTGCTGGATTGATATACTGTTACTGAACTCTGCTTGTCTAATCACTCTGCCTGTTAACCCCTAAACTGCTGGATTGATATAATGTTGCTGAACTCTGCTTGTCTGATCACTCTGCCTGTTAACCCCTAAATTTATGGATTGATATGCTGCTGCTGAACTCTGCTTGTCTGACCACTCTGCTTGATTAACCCCTATTGTTCTGGATTGCCTCTCTGTTGCCAAACCATGCCTGCCTGACCATTCTATTGGTTTACCTTTGGACTGCTTTACCATTTCCGAACCCTGCCTGCCTGACCATTCTAGTGGGTTACCTTTGGACTGCCTTACTGTTGCCAAACCCTGCCTGCCTGACCCTTCTTGTGGTTTACCACTGAACTGCCTTTCTCTGATTCCCTGCCTGTTGCCACCAAAGACTATCCTGCCTGTGGTGAGTGCTGCTTACCTCATCTTGCAAACTTTCTCTGCTCTGGGATATTCCCTATAATTCCGGCTCGACTCCGGGATAAGAAGACTACTAGCCGAGTTCGGTCTGATAGTAGAATATCCCACGAGCATTACACACACATATATATATATTCATGATTATATAGGTATGGATATATACAGATATATATAGTAATGAAGCTTGGTCCTGGGAATGACAAAAGAGGGAAGAGGCGCTCTGGTGCAGATAAACCCAATAATGAGTGAGATTTCCAATAAAAGAGAAGTACTAATACTCACAAAGGTAATTGAATCTAAACATTCTATATAATCCCAAATTACGGTTTCATGCCCTAAACCGTAATTTGGGATTATATAGAATGTTTAGATTCAAATAATAGAATGATATTATCCCCTAAACCAAATTGGACAATATCCAAAATACTTAGAAACACATTGAGATTTATGTATTATGTATTATGTTAACAAGCAGTAACTATACATGTATGATGCATGAAGCACGGCATCATGTATGTAAGTGTCATATCAATAACACAGCGAGGGTATTATGTACACAGATCATATACTTATATAAGGCAGGGTTAATCCCCTGAAACTTAGAATTTATAGGACATTTATTTGTACATATCATGTATAAAATTTAGATCATTGCGCATATGTCGTGTATCAGATATAAGTTGAGTCTTTATGTTTACCAGCAATATGTTGTTCGATGTTGTCACGAATATGTATATATTGATATCTGTAATAGTATGTTATCGATAGCTGAGATATAACTTTGTTAGTTATAAAGTTTTTGCAAGAGGTGTAGCACCTAATCAATTAATACACATGTTATGGTGGGTGTGCAACATTTAAACCATCTCCATTGGTGGGGGAGTTACGGTGGGTGTGTAATATGTAAACTATCCCCATTGGTTAACTCAGCCTTTTTAAGACAGCAAGGTAGTTCACTAAATTTATGAGCCTGATGAAACGGCGAGCAGCCGAGAAACGCGTAGCGAAGTTTTAAGTATTTTAATAAAAGTTTTTATATTGTTCTACCTTGCTTTGAACTGTTCTTTTCCACTGGACTTGTGAGAGCAATAGCCACATTTTTTGGAAGTCAGCCGAACGGCTTTATAAAGTTTCGGTCCGCTCGATATTGCACTGATTGTGCACACACGTTTGTGAGTATTTACACCTACCCACTGATAGTAGTTCCATATTGGTCAGGGTTATCTGCACCAAAGGTGTTCTATGCTTCATTTCTCTTAGGGGCCAGATTGTCGCCGGGAGCATACCGGGGCCTGATTGTTGCCGGGAGCATACCGGGAGAGAAAGAGTCAGCCGAACGGCTCAGAAGTTTCGGCTTGTGGATTATTGCACTGGAAGTGCAATTACCTTTGTGAGTATTAGTACTTCTCTTTTATTGGAAATCTCACTCATTATTGGGTTTATCTGCACCAGAGCGCCTCTTCCCTCTTTTGTCATTCCCAGGACCAAGCTTCATTTCTACGTATATTTTGGAGAGAGCTGCTGATTCCTGGGGCTATCTACACTATTTAATTTCTCAAGAATTGTGGGACTTTTCAGTATACCGAATATACATGGACATTTCTTTTTCTGTATATCAATACCGAGGAATCCAATAAGTATTTATTATATTTCATTTGTTGATCATTTATATATATATATATAATTTTAGTGTTGTATTATTGTTTATTATATATTCTTTACAGAAAATAATAGAAAATATCATAATTATAACTTTCACCTTAGGAATAGCATTGAATAGGCGCACCTCTCTTTTTTCCTAAAACACACTTTTTCTAGTGTTGTTTTTTCTATATTATATATAGTAATATCTATTTATAAATACATAGAACATGTTTTACTTTGTGCAGAACATTGAGATTAACTAATATTTACTGTAAAGACATAGTTAAAACCTATTAAATATGAATATTGCATAAATATTCTTTTACATGTTTTAAGCTATTTCACAGCAAAGGGCTCAAATGCACTTCTATATATATATATAGATATATATATATATATATATATATATACTGTACATATATATATATATATATTTATGTATATATATATATATATATATATATATATATACGGTATATATATATATATATATATATATATATATATATACACATAGACATACATCTTTAGACATGTATATGTATGTATGTCTATGCCCTTCGCCTTTCTTTTTCAAATACCTGAGACCTCATATCTTTGAGCCTTTATAACTTTTGTGTACAATTGTTTTTAAGTTTTTTTAATTAGATAATGTTATAATGAGTTTAACTATACTTTGTACTGTATTTTTGATGTGTTTGTGACACTTTTATGTTTCATGAAACAGTTAACGAGAGCTCTGAAGTTGTGGTAATCATTATAGTGTAAATCATGATTGCTGTTGTAATATGAACGGTAAGCCCGACGAGCACAAACCCTTGTGATAAACCCTTAAAGGGATATGATACCCAACTTTTTTCTTTCATGATTTAGATAGAGCATGCAATTTTAAGCAACTATCTAATTTACTCCTATTATCAATTTTTCTTTGTTCTCTTGTTGTTATTTTTTAAGCAGGAATGTAAGCTTAGGAGCCAGGCCATTTTTGGTTCAGACCCTGGGTAGCACTTGATGATTGGTATCTACATTTAGCCACCAATCAGCAAGCGCAACCCAGGTGCTGAACCAAACATGGACTGGTTTTTAAGCTTTACATTCCTTTAAGAAATATACTACTATACTATATACGAAGAAAAATTGATAATAGGAGTAAATTAGAAAGTTGCTGAAAATGGCATGCTCTATCTAAATCATGAAAGAAAAAAAAATTGGGTTCCGTATCCCTTTAAGAATACCATTTTTTTTTTTTTTTTTAAATAATTTTTATTGAGGCATAAATTGTTTTGACATACAGATATAAGAAAATAGCATAAAATAATACATATACTTGAACATAAATTGTACTGATTTCCAGTCGAAAATAATCGGTAGTATATCATAATTAGAGTCCCAAATCAAAAGAAAGCCTCATAGTTTTTTGTTTTACAACTCTTTTCCAGTGGCTAACTAGCACTGAAACACTATATAAACATATTCATCAAACTATTAAGTGCCCTTAAAGAGAGACAAATAAACGCAGCACAGCATATTATATGTGAGATTTTTTCAGTCATGTGAAAAATAATATCACCAACCTAATATCTCTGATGACTGTCTAAAAAAGATCAATCTAGTGCAAAGCTAACATGTCTAATAGTTATATCATTTTAAAAGTTACTCTATATAGCCCAATAATGCTAGAAGTAGAAAAAACTGTTGCTGGCTTCTTTAAAAAACATTGAATTGCGGTATTTATCAAGGAAAATCGCTGAGTAAGTCTATGGTAGAATCAGGGAATACCATAGTACTATGTGGGGAGGGGGGGAGAAGAAATCTGACCAATTGTCTAACCATAAGTGCTTTTGTAGGGCCTATTAATAAATGTAATATTAGTGGGCTTATTATTATGCCTTTGCCGAAATACTAATGTATAAAAAAAATTGCTACCTAAGTGAGGGTAATCTCTAGATATGACATGAGGCTAAGACTATCGTTGAGATGGTCAATTATGTGGTTGCTCATAATAATTCAGGATGTTTGCATCAACACTATGATCCTAAAAAGATAATATAGACTGCTCTCTGGGTATGGGCCCTATACCCGACAGCATGGGATCTATATAAGTGAACATGTTTCTGCAACTAAAGGGATGAAAATGTAGTGTATCCTAAAAAAATCACTAGAAAGTTAGCCACCCAAAACTGATATAGTATGTCTGATAACCAACGCTTTAGTGAGCATAGGTGAATAGCCGTCATCTGAACCCTTATTCATTAAATATTATATGTTACAGCAATTGGGGATAAGATACGTACAACCACGTGGAATGAAGGAGGAAATATTCATAGATATGAGAAAAAAAAATCCTTATAACATTAGCTTAACGGTTCACTAAAGAGTTTGCTGTGAATGGCAATATCATAATGTAGCAAGTCTACCAGTAAGAAAGACAATAGTAAATTCGAAACTGAGCAAGTAAAACAATATTGTCTATCTATTATACATGCATAACATAATATGGCTCTATACGCTCTGCAACATAGCTAACCTCAGAGGTTGGGCTAATTAGTAGTACAATATAGGTAGTGTGAAAGTATGTTTGGCAAACATTCAGTGGAAAGAGCCTGCACAAAAATAATGTAACTATAACCGTGTACATTAGTAGATAAGACTGTGCAGTGTTCATATAAACATTAATAACCTGTACCAGCGAAGTAAGGATTATCAAAAAAAAACAGTAAAAACATTTCAAACACGTGGCAGCTATGGGACTCAATAAAAATTAAATACATTAGCCCAATATAAGAAGTAGAGTGAAAATAAAATAAGAAAAAGCATTGCAAAATTGCTCACAGCTCATATTTAGAGAAGAAAGTCACATATAAGGCTCAGAATAAAAAATATATAGAGTAAGACAAAGCTATATAGTATAGGGATATATTAAGTGCACCCATTAGGGTAAATCAGTTAATTGAAGGCTAGTATAACACTTTACTTGTGATGGTATTAGCTATACGCCTCAAAGAACAGTGGGGGGTAGTCCCTGATATGCAGAAATAACATCCCATACTTATTCTGAGAAGTCCCGGTGTCTAAGTCAGCGCCAACCACGCTGTTAAAATAGATGCAACAGTGAGAGGCCTCCAGGGTCCCATCGCATGGTCAATAGCGTGCGCCCAGGTACCAACCAGGAATGGCCTGTATGCAGTGAACTCCAGTTTTGGTGTGGCCAATAGTCCCGCCATGTTTCGGAAGCGCTTCCCTGTACACATGTCCAAAGTTCAGGATCTCGCATCTGACCCGATCTGATGCGGAGGGCAGGCAGAATCTGGAATGTAGAAATGTCTAAGGTCCAAAGATCATGTCCCAATGCTAATTTGGCAGGCTGTGTGGTGTGTTCGCGGTTGTCACTGGGAGAAGCTCCGGGGCAATAGGTAGCTGGGCTGGCATGGTTAGGTGTAGCATCATCTGTCTTCCGTGGACAAGCCAACCAGGGTTCAGATGGCGCTCCCTCTGAGCATTGGTTTTTCAAGTAAGGTACCTCGATCTGCCTTATCTCCAGTGGGCTTTCATTCTCCTCAGCTGATTCCCACACAAGTTCAACTGTGCTAGTAACAGCAGTGGTTACTATAGGACATATGGTAGTCGCCATTGTATACATTGCATCAGTTTTTTTTTTTTTTTCTCACCAATGCTCGCATAATGCGGGTTGTTTAAGTCATTGCGTGTCTGCACTGCGAAGCTGTCAATCAGGGCCAGAACCTGGCGGTAAAAATCCTCCATGGTTGAATGTGTAATGGCGGGGCTTGCTCAATACGGGCTGCAACTGTATAATCCACAATCACGGCCCACATATGCTGTCCAAAGTTCGGAAACTCCTCAAATGGGGTCAATGTAGAGTGCTCTGCTCAAGTGAAGTCTTAGATTTAGTATTAAGTTGAAATGTATTACTTTTATCCCCAAATAAAATTATGTTTCTCTGGAGCCCATGAAGTGTGCGTCTTTTCCCTTCAGTGGTTAGCTCCGCCCCCCTTAAGAATACCATTTAATATTATTACAGAGTAACACTGAGGATTGTCTCATTTTATAATTTTCTTTGAGGAAACTTCAAGAAGAACATTCCATCTATTGCAACATTGTCACATACCGCGCTACTGTATTTACAAATGTAAGTATCTGTTCTAAAAAAATTCTCACTTAATTTATCACACAGTTAAAGTGATGGTAAAGTTACAGTAATGTCGATACGGTATAGCATTATGTGTCTAAAATAAATATAAGTTTAATTCATCATTTTTTTAATATTGCAGTATTAACCAATTTCTAACCTGTATAAATCAATTTTCGGACTTACACAAATTCAACCCGTTTTTTTTTTTTTCTTCCTCCTTGGGTCACATTTTTATATACACAAACTGAAATGTTGGCCGTTAGGCGGCCGTCACTCTACGTCATCCACCCCTTTAGTAATAACTGCATGCGCTATAACATTTTTCAGAAGATGGGAACCCGTTTCGCGCATGCGTCCTCTTAACATGTAGGAATCCCATATAACTTCTTAGGCCGATTGAACGCAGCATCGGCAAGCAGTGCATGCAAATTCTAAGTGCGATTCGTGAATACGCTTTTCTGTGACGTTGACAGCGGGTGGGACCGATGAAGACGTCAGTGCTTGCAGAAAAAGGAAGTAGGACTTGGGAGGAGTCGGGGAGCCGTACGGTAGGGAATTTGTAATATATATGTTTTGGTGCCAAATCTAGCAGTGATGTCAAAAAGAAGTTAGCGACTTCATTAAATGTAATATTGAGAAATGCTAGGTTGGTTCATTATAGGATAAGTTTACCATCACTTTAAGAACATATGCTATTCCCCATACTTTATTTTTTAAAGTCCAGTTCTACAGGAGTAGGCAAAAAAAAAACACTCATCAGAATTTTAGACCAACCCACTTTCCCATGATTCCTTAGTTATATATGTAAGCAGGTCTGAACTGGGAAATCAAACTCATAGAAACTTGAGAGATTATTAAATATTAATGTCTATTGCTTCATGTGCTTAAATTAATGTTATTTTAACTTAAAGGGACAGTCTAGTCCAAAATAAACTTTCATGATTCAGATAGAGAATTTAATTTTAAACAATTTTCCAATTTACTTTTATCACCAATTTTGCTTTGTTCTCTTTGTATTTTTAGTTGAAAGCGAAACCTAGGAGGTTCATATGCTAATTTCTAAGCCCTTAAAGGCCGCCTCTTCTCTCAGGGCATTTTGACAGTTTTTCACCACTAGAGGGTGTTAGTTCATGTGTTTCATATAGATAACACTGTGCTCACGCACGTAGAGTTCAGGTGAGTCAGCTCTGATTGGCTATAATGGATGCCTGTCAAAAGAACTGATATAAGGGGCAGTTGGCAGAGGCTTAGACACAAGATAATCACAGAGGTAAAAAGTGTATTTATATAACTGTGTTGGTTGTGCAAAACTAGGGAATGGGTAATAAAGGGATTATCTATCTTTTTAAACAATAAAAATTCTGGTGTAGACTGTCCCTTTTAAGCAGTCATATTTAATTAATGGCATGTGCAATATAAAATATTTTTTAATATTTAATAATATTTAACATCTTTAAAACTTAATTTGTGTTCAAGTTTCATTTTAAAATTTCAAAATATTTGAACTATGATTTTAATTTTTAATAAAAACAAAAACAAAAAAAAGACAAAAAGTATCTGGGGGTCTATCACAATCCTGTGGATATTTTTAGCACTAATTGTTTTGTAAATATCATTGGAAATAGTGTGCTTTTCAAGTGATCAAAATAATAAACTGCCAATAATTTCTCAAGTTGAAAGTTGAAAACTCAGGAAAAAATAAAATTGACATTGTAGTTGTTAATCTGTTGGCAATATCTGTTGTTAACCCTTTCACTACCAGGACTTCCCAACAAAAACTTGCCCAAAATACCAGAGCATTTTTAGCATTTTTGCTATCACTCCATTTAAACAGAAATAGAGTCTCTGTTTTTTTTACTCATTAAATCTCTATATATTTAAGTAGACAACCCAAGGTATTGATCTAGGCCCATTTTGGTATATTTCATGCCACCATTTCACCGCTAAATGCTATCAAATAAAAAAAATTGGTACTTTTTTCACAAACCATTGGGTTTCTCACAGAAATTATTTACATACTGCTTGTGCAATCATGGCACAAATGTTTGTAAAAAATGATCTGGGATCCCCTTTGCTCAGAATTGAAATAGCAGACATATATGGCTCTGCCATTGCTTTTTGGTAATTAGAAGGTCGCTAATTGCAGCTGTGCACCACACTACTATTATTCCCTGCAGTAAAGGGATCAATTAGGTAGCTTAAAAGGTTAATTGTAGCTTTAGTGTAGAGATTACCCTGCCATCTGACACTTCCCAACCCCTGATCGCTCCCTGATCCCTCCCAAACAGCTCTCGGCCCTCCCTAACCCCCCACTGGTCACCCTCATCTTAGGTACTGGCAGATTGTCTGCCAGAATGAATATTTAAGGCTTTTTTTTTACAAACAAAATAGATATACATATTTTTTTTTAGATTTTCTGCAATGTAGGATCCCCCTTACCCCCATCTTCCTGAGTCCCCCAAACAGCTCTCTAAACCTCCCCTGCCCTAACTACTGCCACCATCTTAGGTACTGGCAACTGTCTGCCAGTACCTGAAAACTGTTTTGGCTGGTAATGTGCCATTTTAGTGACTGAATTGAAAAATTTAAAAAAATGCTGAAAAAGTGTAAATTATTACAATCATTTTAAAGGTGATCAGTAGAAACAGGGCTTACCTGTGTTATGTATACAGACTTTTATTTCTGTAATTTGATCATTAAAAGCATAATCCAGAAATGCACAATGAACAAACCATGAAATAGCACTTACTACATTTTAAATTATATATAGATTATTTTTTAAGAAATGTCAAACATTGCTTCTATTTCCCTGCCCATTGTGATATCAGCTAAGTACAGACTCATATAGTTATACAATGTGAACTCTTCCACATTCTCAGTAAAACTGGTGCTTTAGAAACTGTGCAAAAAAAATGCTAATAGAATTAAATTGGAAAGTTGTTTAAAACTGTATGCACTATCTAAATCATGAAAGTTTAATTTTGACTTAAGGACACTAAACTCAATTTTTTTCTTTCATGATTCGGATACAGCATGCAATTTTAAGAAACTTTCTAATTTAATCCTATTATTAATTTTTCTTCGTTCTCATGCTATCTTGATTTGAAAAAGCATAAATGTAAGCTTAAGAGCCCGCCCATTTTTGGTTCAGTACCTGGGTAGCGCTTGCCGATTGGTTGCTAAATGTAGCAAATCAATCAACAAGCGCTACCAAGGTTCTGAACCAAAAATGGGCTGGCTCCTAACCTTGTATTACTGCTTTTTCAAATAAAGATAGCAAGAGAACTAAGAAAAATTGATAATAGGAGTAAATTCGAAAGTTGCTTAAAATTGCATGTATCTGAATCGTGAAAGAAAAAAAATTGGGTTTAGTATCCCTTACTAAATATTTATTTAGAAATACATGGAACATATTCTGCTATGTCCAGAATATTGGAATATGAATTATTTACAGTACATATACACTATAACACTTTATTAAATAGATATGTTGAATAAATAATCTTTAACATGTTTTAATCTAATTGACTGCAATGGGCTCAAATGCACTTCTATATATATAGATATCTATCTATCTATCTATCTATCTATCTATCTATCTATATATATATATATACACATAGACATACATCTTTAGACATGTATATGTATGTATGTCTATGCCCTTCGCCTTTCTTTTTCAAATACCTGAGACCTCATATCTTTGAGCCTTTATAACTTTTGTGTACAATTGTTTTTAAGTTTTTTTAATTAGATAATGTTATAATGAGTTTAACTATACTTTGTACTGTATTTTTGATGTGTTTGTGACACTTTTATGTTTCATGAAACAGTTAACGAGAGCTCTGAAGTTGTGGTAATCATTATAGTGTAAATCATGATTGCTGTTGTAATATGAACGGTAAGCCCGACGAGCACAAACCCTTGTGATAAACCCTTAAAGGGATATGATACCCAACGTTTTTCTTTCATGATTTAGATAGAGCATGCAATTTTAAGCAACTATCTAATTTACTCCTATTATCAATTTTTCTTTGTTCTCTTGTTGTTATTTTTTAAGCAGGAATGTAAGCTTAGGAGCCAGGCCATTTTTGGTTCAGAACCCTTGGTAGCACTTGATGATTGGTATCTACATTTAGCCACCAATCAGCAAGCGCAACCCGGGTGCTGAACCAAACATGGACTGGTTTTTAAGCTTTACATTCCTTTAAAAAATATACTACTATACTATATACGAAGAAAAATTGATAATAAGAGTAAATTAGAAAGTTGCTTAAAATGGTATGCTCTATCTAAATCATGAAAGAAAAAAAAATTGGGTTCCGTATCCCTTTAAGAATACCATTTAATATTATTACAGAGTAACACTGAGGATTGTCTCATTTTATAATTTTCTTTGAGGAAACTTCAAGAAGAACATTCCATCTATTGCAACATTGTCACATACCGCGCTACTGTATTTACAAATGTAAGTATCTGTTCTAAAAAAATTCTCACTTAATTTATCACACAGTTAAAGTGATGGTAAAGTTACAGTAATGTCGATACGGTATAGCATTATGTGTCTAAAATAAATATAAGTTTAATTCATCATTTTTTTAATATTGCAGTATTAACCAATTTCTAACCTGTATAAATCAATTTTCGGACTTACACAAATTCAACCCGTTTTTTTTTTTTTCTTCCTCCTTGGGTCACATTTTTATATACACAAACTGAAATGTTGGCCGTTAGGCGGCCGTCACTCTACGTCATCCACCCCTTTAGTAATAACTGCATGCGCTATAACATTTTTCAGAAGATGGGAACCCGTTTCGCGCATGCGTCCTCTTAACATGTAGGAATCCCATATAACTTCTTAGGCCGATTGAACGCAGCATCGGCAAGCAGTGCATGCAAATTCTAAGTGCGATTCGTGAATACGCTTTTCTGTGACGTTGACAGCGGGTGGGACCGATGAAGACGTCAGTGCTTGCAGAAAAAGGAAGTAGGACTTGGGAGGAGTCGGGGAGCCGTACGGTAGGGAATTTGTAATATATATGTTTTGGTGCCAAATCTAGCAGTGATGTCAAAAAGAAGTTAGCGACTTCATTAAATGTAATATTGAGAAATGCTAGGTTGGTTCATTATAGGATAAGTTTACCATCACTTTAAGAACATATGCTATTCCCCATACTTTATTTTTTAAAGTCCAGTTCTACAGGAGTAGGCAAAAAAAAAACACTCATCAGAATTTTAGACCAACCCACTTTCCCATGATTCCTTAGTTATATATGTAAGCAGGTCTGAACTGGGAAATCAAACTCATAGAAACTTGAGAGATTATTAAATATTAATGTCTATTGCTTCATGTGCTTAAATTAATGTTATTTTAACTTAAAGGGACAGTCTAGTCCAAAATAAACTTTCATGATTCAGATAGAGAATTTAATTTTAAACAATTTTCCAATTTACTTTTATCACCAATTTTGCTTTGTTCTCTTTGTATTTTTAGTTGAAAGCGAAACCTAGGAGGTTCATATGCTAATTTCTAAGCCCTTAAAGGCCGCCTCTTCTCTCAGGGCATTTTGACAGTTTTTCACCACTAGAGGGTGTTAGTTCATGTGTTTCATATAGATAACACTGTGCTCACGCACGTAGAGTTCAGGTGAGTCAGCTCTGATTGGCTATAATGGATGCCTGTCAAAAGAACTGATATAAGGGGCAGTTGGCAGAGGCTTAGACACAAGATAATCACAGAGGTAAAAAGTGTATTTATATAACTGTGTTGGTTGTGCAAAACTAGGGAATGGGTAATAAAGGGATTATCTATCTTTTTAAACAATAAAAATTCTGGTGTAGACTGTCCCTTTTAAGCAGTCATATTTAATTAATGGCATGTGCAATATAAAATATTTTTTAATATTTAATAATATTTAACATCTTTAAAACTTAATTTGTGTTCAAGTTTCATTTTAAAATTTCAAAATATTTGAACTATGATTTTAATTTTTAATAAAAACAAAAACAAAAAAAAGACAAAAAGTATCTGGGGGTCTATCACAATCCTGTGGATATTTTTAGCACTAATTGTTTTGTAAATATCATTGGAAATAGTGTGCTTTTCAAGTGATCAAAATAATAAACTGCCAATAATTTCTCAAGTTGAAAGTTGAAAACTCAGGAAAAAATAAAATTGACATTGTAGTTGTTAATCTGTTGGCAATATCTGTTGTTAACCCTTTCACTACCAGGACTTCCCAACAAAAACTTGCCCAAAATACCAGAGCATTTTTAGCATTTTTGCTATCACTCCATTTAAACAGAAATAGAGTCTCTGGTTTTTTTACTCATTAAATCTCTATATATTTAAGTAGACAACCCAAGGTATTGATCTAGGCCCATTTTGGTATATTTCATGCCACCATTTCACCGCTAAATGCTATCAAATAAAAAAAATTGGTACTTTTTTCACAAACCATTGGGTTTCTCACAGAAATTATTTACATACTGCTTGTGCAATCATGGCACAAATGTTTGTAAAAAATGATCTGGGATCCCCTTTGCTCAGAATTGAAATAGCAGACATATATGGCTCTGCCATTGCTTTTTGGTAATTAGAAGGTCGCTAATTGCAGCTGTGCACCACACTACTATTATTCCCTGCAGTAAAGGGATCAATTAGGTAGCTTAAAAGGTTAATTGTAGCTTTAGTGTAGAGATTACCCTGCCATCTGACACTTCCCAACCCCTGATCCCTCCCTGATCCCTCCCAAACAGCTCTCGGCCCTCCCTAACCCCCCACTGGTCACCCTCATCTTAGGTACTGGCAGATTGTCTGCCAGAATGAATATTTAAGGCTTTTTTTTTACAAACAAAATAGATATACATATTTTTTTTTAGATTTTCTGCAATGTAGGATCCCCCTTACCCCCATCTTCCTGATTCCCCCAAACAGCTCTCTAAACCTCCCCTGCCCTAACTACTGCCACCATCTTAGGTACTGGCAACTGTCTGCCAGTACCTGAAAACTGTTTTGGCTGGTAATGTGCCATTTTAGTGACTGAATTGAAAAATTTAAAAAAATGCTGAAAAAGTGTAAATTATTACAATCATTTTAAAGGTGATCAGTAGAAACAGGGCTTACCTGTGTTATGTATACAGACTTTTATTTCTGTAATTTGATCATTAAAAGCATAATCCAGAAATGCACAATGAACAAACCATGAAATAGCACTTACTACATTTTAAATTATATATAGATTATTTTTTAAGAAATGTCAAACATTGCTTCTATTTCCCTGCCCATTGTGATATCAGCTAAGTACAGACTCATATAGTTATACAATGTGAACTCTTCCACATTCTCAGTAAAACTGGTGCTTTAGAAACTGTGCAAAAAAAATGCTAATAGAATTAAATTGGAAAGTTGTTTAAAACTGTATGCACTATCTAAATCATGAAAGTTTAATTTTGACTTAAGGACACTAAACTCAATTTTTTTCTTTCATGATTCGGATACAGCATGCAATTTTAAGAAACTTTCTAATTTAATCCTATTATTAATTTTTCTTCGTTCTCATGCTATCTTGATTTGAAAAAGCATAAATGTAAGCTTAAGAGCCCGCCCATTTTTGGTTCAGTACCTGGGTAGCGCTTGCCGATTGGTTGCTAAATGTAGCAAATCAATCAACAAGCGCTACCAAGGTTCTGAACCAAAAATGGGCTGGCTCCTAACCTTGTATTACTGCTTTTTCAAATAAAGATAGCAAGAGAACTAAGAAAAATTGATAATAGGAGTAAATTCGAAAGTTGCTTAAAATTGCATGTATCTGAATCGTGAAAGAAAAAAAATTGGGTTTAGTATCCCTTACTAAATATTTATTTAGAAATACATGGAACATATTCTGCTATGTCCAGAATATTGGAATATGAATTATTTACAGTACATATACACTATAACACTTTATTAAATAGATATGTTGAATAAATTATCTTTAACATGTTTTAATCTAATTGACTGCAATGGGCTCAAATGCACTTCTATATATATAGATATCTATCTATCTATCTATCTATCTATCTATCTATCTATCTATCTATCTATATATATATATATACACATAGACATACATCTTTAGACATGTATATGTATGTATGTCTATGCCCTTCGCCTTTCTTTTTCAAATACCTGAGACCTCATATCTTTGAGCCTTTATAACTTTTGTGTACAATTGTTTTTAAGTTTTTTTAATTAGATAATGTTATAATGAGTTTAACTATACTTTGTACTGTATTTTTGATGTGTTTGTGACACTTTTATGTTTCATGAAACAGTTAACGAGAGCTCTGAAGTTGTGGTAATCATTATAGTGTAAATCATGATTGCTGTTGTAATATGAACGGTAAGCCCGACGAGCACAAACCCTTGTGATAAACCCTTAAAGGGATATGATACCCAACGTTTTTCTTTCATGATTTAGATAGAGCATGCAATTTTAAGCAACTATCTAATTTACTCCTATTATCAATTTTTCTTTGTTCTCTTGTTGTTATTTTTTAAGCAGGAATGTAAGCTTAGGAGCCAGGCCATTTTTGGTTCAGAACCCTTGGTAGCACTTGATGATTGGTATCTACATTTAGCCACCAATCAGCAAGCGCAACCCGGGTGCTGAACCAAACATGGACTGGTTTTTAAGCTTTACATTCCTTTAAAAAATATACTACTATACTATATACGAAGAAAAATTGATAATAAGAGTAAATTAGAAAGTTGCTTAAAATGGTATGCTCTATCTAAATCATGAAAGAAAAAAAAATTGGGTTCCGTATCCCTTTAAGAATACCATTTAATATTATTACAGAGTAACACTGAGGATTGTCTCATTTTATAATTTTCTTTGAGGAAACTTCAAGAAGAACATTCCATCTATTGCAACATTGTCACATACCGCGCTACTGTATTTACAAATGTAAGTATCTGTTCTAAAAAAATTCTCACTTAATTTATCACACAGTTAAAGTGATGGTAAAGTTACAGTAATGTCGATACGGTATAGCATTATGTGTCTAAAATAAATATAAGTTTAATTCATCATTTTTTTAATATTGCAGTATTAATCAATTTCTAACCTGTATAAATCAATTTTCGGACTTACACAAATTCAACCCGTTTTTTTTTTTTCTTCCTCCTTGGGTCACATTTTTATATACACAAACTGAAATGTTGGCCGTTAGGCGGCCGTCACTCTACGTCATCCACCCCTTTAGTAATAACTGCATGCGCTATAACATTTTTCAGAAGATGGGAACCCACTTGCGCTCCCGTTTCGCGCATGCGTCCTCTTAACATCCCATATAACTTCTTAGGCCGATTGAACGCAGCATCGGCAAGCAGCGCATGCAAATTCTAAGTACGATTCGTGAATGCGCTTTTCTGTGACGTTGACAGCGGGTGGGACCGATGAAGACGTCAGTGCTTGCAGAAAAAGGAAGTAGGACTTGGGAGGAGTCGGGGAGCCGTACGGTAGGGAATTTGTAATATATATGTTTTGGTGCCAAATCTAGCAGTGATGTCAAAAAGAAGTTAGCGACTTCATTAAATGTAATATTGAGAAATGCTAGGTTGGTTCATTATAGGATAAGTTTACCATCACTTTAAGAACATATGCTATTCCCCATACTTTATTTTTTAAAGTCCAGTTCTACAGGAGTAGGCAAAAAAAAACACTCATCAGAATTTTAGACCAACCCACTTTCCCATGATTCCTTAGTTATATATGTAAGCAGGTCTGAACTGGGAAATCAAACTCATAGAAACTTGAGAGATTATTAAATATTAATGTCTATTGCTTCATGTGCTTAAATTAATGTTATTTTAACTTAAAGGGACAGTCTAGTCCAAAATAAACTTTCATGATTCAGATAGAGAATTTAATTTTAAACAATTTTCCAATTTACTTTTATCACCAATTTTGCTTTGTTCTCTTTGTATTTTTAGTTGAAAGCGAAACCTAGGAGGTTCATATGCTAATTTCTAAGCCCTTAAAGGCCGCCTCTTCTCTCAGGGCATTTTGACAGTTTTTCACCACTAGAGGGTGTTAGTTCATGTGTTTCATATAGATAACACTGTGCTCACGCACGTAGAGTTCAGGTGAGCCAGCTCTGATTGGCTATAATGGATGCCTGTCAAAAGAACTGATATAAGGGGCAGTTAGCAGAGGCTTAGACACAAGATAATCACAGAGGTAAAAAGTGTATTTATATAACTGTGTTGGTTGTGCAAAACTAGGGAATGGGTAATAAAGGGATTATCTATCTTTTTAAACAATAAAAATTCTGGTGTAGACTGTCCCTTTTAAGCAGTCATATTTAATTAATGGCATGTGCAATATAAAATATTTTTTAATATTTAATAATATTTAACATCTTTAAAACTTAATTTGTGTTCAAGTTTCATTTTAAAATTTCAAAATATTTGAACTATGATTTTAATTTTTAATAAAAACAAAAACAAAAACAAAAAAAAGACAAAAAGTATATGGGGGTCTATCACAATCCTGTGGATATTTTTAGCACTAATTGTTTTGTAAATATCATTGGAAATAGTGTGCTTTTCAAGTGATCAAAATAATAAACTGCCAATAATTTCTCAAGTTGAAAGTTGAAAACTCAGGAAAAAATAAAATTGACATTGTAGTTGTTAATCTGTTGGCAATATCTGTTGTTAACCCTTTCACTACCAGGACTTCCCAACAAAAACTTGCCCAAAATACCAGAGCATTTTTAGCATTTTTGCTATCACTCCATTTAAACAGAAATAGAGCCTCTGTTTTTTTTACTCATTAAATCTCTATATATTTAAGTAGACAACCCAAGGTATTGATCTAGGCCCATTTTGGTATATTTCATGCCACCATTTCACCGCTAAATGCTATCAAATAAAAAAAATTGGTACTTTTTTTCACAAACCATTGGGTTTCTCACAGAAATTATTTACATACTGCTTGTGCAATCATGGCACAAATGTTTGTAAAAAATGATCTGGGATCCCCTTTGCTCAGAATTGAAATAGCAGACATATATGGCTCTGCCATTGCTTTTTGGTAATTAGAAGGTCGCTAATTGCAGCTGTGCACCACACTACTATTATTCCCTGCAGTAAAGGGATCAATTAGGTAGCTTAAAAGGTTAATTGTAGCTTTAGTGTAGAGATTACCCTGCCATCTGACACTTCCCAACCCCTGATCCCTCCCTGATCCCTCCCAAACAGCTCTCGGCCCTCCCTAACCCCCCACTGGTCACCCTCATCTTAGGTACTGGCAGATTGTCTGCCAGAATGAATATTTAAGGCTTTTTTTTACAAACAAAATAGATATACATATTTTTTTTTAGATTTTCTGCAATGTAGGATCCCCCTTACCCCCATCTTCCTGATTCCCCCAAACAGCTCTCTAAACCTCCCCTGCCCTAACTACTGCCACCATCTTAGGTACTGGCAACTGTCTGCCAGTACCTGAAAACTGTTTTGGCTGGTAATGTGCCATTTTAGTGACTGAATTGAAAAATTAAAAAAAATGCTGAAAAAGTGTAAATTATTACAATCATTTTAAAGGTGATCAGTAGAAACAGGGCTTACCTGTGTTATGTATACAGACTTTTATTTCTGTAATTTGATCATTAAAAGCATAATCCAGAAATGCACAATGAACAAACCATGAAATAGCACTTACTACATTTTAAATTATATATAGATTATTTTTTAAGAAATGTCAAACATTGCTTCTATTTCCCTGCCCATTGTGATATCAGCTAAGTACAGACTCATATAGTTATACACTGTGAACTCTTCCACATTCTCAGTAAAACTGGTGCTTTAGAAACTGTGCAAAAAAAATGCTAATAGAATTAAATTGGAAAGTTGTTTAAAACTGTATGCACTATCTAAATCATGAAAGTTTAATTTTGACTTAAGGACACTAAACTCAATTTTTTTCTTTCATGATTCGGATACAGCATGCAATTTTAAGAAACTTTCTAATTTAATCCTATTATTAATTTTTCTTCGTTCTCATGCTATCTTGATTTGAAAAAGCATAAATGTAAGCTTAAGAGCCCGCCCATTTTTGGTTCAGTACCTGGGTAGCGCTTGCCGATTGGTTGCTAAATGTAGCAAATCAATCAACAAGTGCTACCCAGGTTCTGAACCAAAAATGGGCTGGCTCCTAACCTTGTATTACTGCTTTTTCAAATAAAGATAGCAAGAGAACTAAGAAAAATTGATAATAGGAGTAAATTCGAAAGTTGCTTAAAATTGCATGTATCTGAATCATGAAAGAAAAAAAATTGGGTTTAGTATCCCTTACTAAATATTTATTTAGAAATACATGGAACATATTCTGCTATGTCCAGAATATTGTAATATGAATTATTTACAGTACATATACACTATAACACTTTATTAAATAGATATGTTGAATAAATAATCTTTAACATGTTTTAATCTAATTGACTGCAATGGGCTCCAATGCACTTATATGTCTACATATGTATTTATGTGTTTATATTTGCGTATATGGGGCCGAATTATCATTGTGCGGGCGGACACGATCCGATATTGCGGATCATGTTCGCTGCACATCGATAAATGCCGACAGCATACGCTCTCGGCATTTATCACTGCACCAGAAGTTCTTGTGAACTGCTGGTGCAATACCGCCCCTTGCAGATTTGCGGCCAATTGCCTGCCAGCAGGGGGTGTCAATCAACACGATCGTATTCGATCAGGTTGATTTCTGTCTGCCGCCTCAGAGCAGGCGGACAGGTTATGGAGCAGCGGTCTTTAGACACGGGGCATCACGCTACGTATGGAGCTTAATAAATAAAATATACACAAATATAAACTAAATATACATATACCCATATAAACATATATATACAGTACATAGATATACATCTTTAGACATGTATACGTATGTATCTCTATGTTTACAGCCCTTTGTCTGCCTTTTTTTCTAACACCTGAGACCTCAATTATTTGAGCCCTTATAACTTTTTTGTGCAATTATTTTTAAAATAATTTTTATTAGATAGTATTATTATGAGGGTATAACTGTACTTTTAATGTAAATGTGTGTGTGAAGCGTTAAGGTTAAATCCCACTTAGCCAATCTACGATAACTGCCTCCTTCCCTGGCAGTAACAAATGGGAGTTTTCTTTTAATATAGTTTGTTGATGGCACTAAAAAGCTGTGGAGGATATTTCTTAAACTGAAATATAAATATATACAAGTTGACCCTTAAATTTGAGGGGACCAATAATAATAAAATATAAATATTTTTCTTAGTGAATGAAAACACTTCTCTTTAAAATGAATAATGACTACAGTATTTTATTCTCGATGAAAAAACACTTCACTTTAAAGTAAACGATAACTACTATATTCCTAATTTATAAGGTTTTAACACACTCTTAGAATAAATTTTTTTAGCCTAAAAACAGCCACTCTGTGGCCCTCTCTGCATCGGCCAGCAATAGTGCTAATCAGTGGTGGTGTGGGAGGGCTTGGAGGGAGGTGTGTGGGAAGCCTATCGCTGGAGGAGGCGGGAGAAGGGAGATCTAAGGAAGTCCAGTGAGTGCGGTTCTCTAACTTGGATATATATATACTGTATATATACAGTATATATACGGCCAGATTACAAGTGGAGCGCTAAATATCACTTTCATAAAAGTGATATTTGCTCTCCATTGTTTAATACCAGCACACGCTAATTTCGCATTGCAGTGGGGGCCTCGTTCTGATATTATCACAGAACATCATGCAGCAAAGGGGGGAAATAGCACAATGATAACAGAATATATATATATATATATATATATATATATATATATGATAATATATACACATTTATTTAAATAACGAAAATACTTATATACATATATATATACAAATATATTATTAACCCTTAATCTGCCGTCCCTAACATCGCCGCCACCTACCTACATTTATTAACCCCTAATTTGCCGCCCCCAACATCGCCGCCACTATATTAAAGTTATTAACCCCTAAACCTAAGTCTAACCCTAACCCTGACACCCACTAACTTATATATAATTTAAATATATCTAAATAAATATTCCTATCATTAACTAAATTATTCCTATTTAAAAATAAATACTTACCTATAAAATAAACCCTAAACTAGCTACAATATAAATAATAGCTACATTGTAGCTAGCTTAGGATTTATTTTTATTTTACAGGCAAGTTTGTATTTATTTTAACTAGGTAGAATAGTTATTCAATAGTTATTAACTACTTAATAACTACCTAGCTAAACTAAATACAAATTGACCTGTAAAATAAAACCTAACCTAATTTACACTAACACCTAACACTACACTACAAATAAATAAATGAACTAAATTAAATACAATTACCTAAATTAAACTAAATTAGCTAAAGTACAAAAAAAACCCCACTAAGTTACAGAAAATAATAAACAAATTACAGAAATTTAAAATAATTACACCTAATCTAATAGCCCTATTAAAATAAAAAAGCCCCCCAAAATAAAAAAAAACCCTAGCCTAAACTACCAAGGGCCTTTTGCTGCGCATTGCCCCAAAGTAATCAGCTCTTTTACCTGTGAACAAAATACAAACAACCCCCCCAACAGTAAAACCTGCCAACCAACCCCCCAAATAAAATACTATCTAAAAAAACCTAAGCTCCCCATTGCCCTGAAAAGGGCATTTGGATGGGCATTGCCCTTAAAAGGGCAGTTAGCTCTTTTGCCGCCCGAACCCTAATCTAAAAAATAAAACCCACCCAATACACCCTTAAAAAAACCTAACACTAACCCCCTGAAGATTGACTTACCGGGAGATGTCTTCATCCAAGCCGGGCGAAGTGGTCCTCCAGATGGGCAGAAGTCTTCATCCAAGCAGGGCAGAAGTGGTCCTCCAGATGGGCAGAAGTCTTTATCCAAGCCGGGCAGAAGTGGTCCTCCAGACGGGCAGAAGTCTTCATCCAGACGGCATCTTCTATCTTCATCCATCCGGCGCAGAACGGGTCCATCTTCAAGACATCTGACGCGGAGCATCCTCTTCATCCGACGACTAAAACAGAATGAAGGTACCTTTAAGTGACGTCATCCAAGATGGCATCCCTTAGAATTAAGGTAGAAAAAATCCTACTGGCTGATGCAATCAGCCAATAGGATTGAGCTTGCATTATATTAGCTGATTGGAACAGCCAATAGAATGCGAGCTCAACCCTATTGGCTGATTGGATCAGCTAATAGGATTGAACTTCAATCCTATTGGCTGATTGCATCAGCCAATAGGATTTTTTATACCTTAATTCCGATTGGCTGATAGAATTCTATCAGCAATTCGGAATCTAAGGGACGCCATCTTGGATGACGTCACTTAAAGGTACCTTCATTCTGTTTTAGTTGTCGGATGAAGAGGATGCTCCGCGTCGGATGTCTTGAAGATGGACCCGCTCCACGCCGGATGGATGAAGATAGAAGATGCCGTCTGGATGAAGACTTCTGCCCGTCTGGAGGACCACTTCTGCCCGGCTTGGATGAAGACTTCTTCCCGTCTGGAGGACCACTTCTGCCCGGCTTGGATGAAGACCTCTGCCTGTCTGGAGGACCACTTCGCCCGACTTGGATGAAGACGTCTCCCGGTAAGTCGATCTTCAGGGCAATGGGGAGCTTAGTTTTTTTTAGATAGTATTTTATTTGGGGGGGGTTGGTTGTGTGGGTAGTGGGTTTTACTGTTGGGGGGGTTGTTTGTATTTTCTTTTACAGGTAAAAGAGCTGATTACTTTAGGGCAATGCCCTTCAAAAGGCCCTTTTAAGGGCTATTGGTAGTTTAGTTTAGACTAGGGTTTTTTATTTTTTTGGGGGGGGGGCTTTTTTATTTTAATAGGGCTATTATATTAGGTGTATTTAGTTTAAATTTCTGTAATTTGTTTATTATTTTCTGTAATTTAGTGGGGGGGGTTTGTACTTTAGCTAATTTAATTTAATTTAGGTAATTGTATTTAATTTAGTTAATTTATTTAATTGAAGTGTAGTTTTAGGTGTTAGTGTAACTTAGGTTAGGTTTAATTTTACAGGTCAATTTGTATTTATTTTAGCTAGGTAGTTATTAAATAGTTAATAACTATTTAATAACTATTCTGCCTAGTTAAAAAAAATACAAACTTGCCTGTAAAATAAAAAAAAATCCTAAATTAGCTGCAATGTAACTATTATTTATATTGTAGCTAGCTTAGGGTTTATTTTATAGTTAAGTATTTATTTTCAAATACGAATCATTTAGTTAATGATAGGAATATTTATTTAGATTTATTTAAATTATATTTAAGTTAGTGGTTGTTAGGGTTAATATGTTTATTATAGTGGCGGTGACGTTAGGGGCGGCAGATTAGGGGTTAATAAGCGTAGGTAGGTGGCGGCGACATTGGGCGTGGCAGATTAGGGGTTAATAAATATAATGTAGGTGTCAGCGATGTTGGGGGCAGCAGATTAGGGGTTCATAAGTATAATGTAGGTGGCGGCGGTGTCCGGAGCGGCAGATTAGGGGTTAATAATATAATGCAGGTGGCGGCGATGTTGGGGGCGGCAGATTAGGGGTTAATAAGTGTAAGATTAGGGGTGTTTAGACTTGGGGTTCATGTTAGGGTGTTAGGTGTAGACAAAACTTTTATTTCCCCATAGGAATCAATGGGGCTGCGTTAAGGAGTTTTACGCTGCTTTTTTGCAGGTGTTAGACTTTTTTTCAGCCGGCTCTCCCTGTTGATTCCTAGGGGGAAATCGTGCACGAGCACGTTACACCAGCTCACCGCTGACTTAAGCAGCGCTGGTATTGGGGTGCGGTAATGAGCAAAATTTTGCTTAACGCTCACTTTTTGTCTTTTAACGACGGGTTTCTGAAAACTCGTAATACCAGCACTGCAGGTAAGTGAGCAGTGAGACAAAACTGCTTGTTAGCACCGCATAGCTTCTTACGCAAAACTCAAAATCTAGGTGTTAATTTTTCTAAATTTGGTTGCTTGTGCTTTTAGTTTTAAACCAAATGAATACTGAATATTTGTGGAACATTTACATTAGTTTTCGTAAAGCTAATGTAAATTTTCCTTTGCTACAAGTGAAAAAGTTCACATATAGCGTTAAAGGGACAGTCTACACCAGAATTGTTATTGTTTTAAAAGATAGATAATCCCTTTATTAACCATTCCCCAGTTTTGCATAACCAACGCAGTTATATTAATATACTTTTAACCTCTGTTATTATCTTGTATCTAAGCCTCTGCAAACTGCCCCTTTATTTCAGTTCTTTTGACAGACTTGCAGTTTAGCCAATCAGTGCCTGCTCCCAGATAACTTCACGTGCACGAGCACAGTTTTATCTATATGAAATACGTCAACTAACACCCTCTAGTGGTGAAATGCATTCTGAAAAGAGATGCCTTCAAGGTCTTAGAAATTAGCATATGAACCTCCTAGGATAAGCTTTCAAGTAAGAATACCAAGAGAACAAAGCAAAATTGGTGATAAAAGTAAATTGGAAAATTGTTTAAAATTACATGCCCTATCTGAATCATGAAAGTTTATTTTGGCCTAGACTTTCCCTTTAAATACTTACCTTTAGCTTGCCGGAGAGCCAAGTTAATTCTGAATCTTCTTCACAAAGCCCCGGGGCACGTTAATAGGAGGCTTTGCATGGCGGATTCCAGGGCTTGTGCTAAAAGATGTGGCGGATCCGTTGTGCTAAGCCTACTATTGGCCTGTGTAAGGGGCTCTGTGAAGAAGAGTCTGGCTTAGCACATCTCTCCAGGGTGCTACAGGTAAGTTTTATTTACCCCTTAAGGTAGTTTAAATTAAATGAAATGAAAGAATACTGCAGAATTTCATCAGCATTTGTTTACATTTTAGTGTGCGTTCATTCAAATGTTTGTGTTGTTTTCATCAATATCCTTAATTCTTTAACAAATTCACATTTGTAACAAAATGAATGCACATGGCTTAACAGTATAGTACATATATATTATAAAATGCATACACTTCAAAGCTTTCTCACTTGGTGCTGACGGTCTGTAGGGGGTATACTAGTCCTGCCTCTTTGCCTGCCATTCCTTAACTTTAACTGTCTGCAAAGACCCTGATTATATACAACTACCCTTCTGTATGTGTTCTTTGGACTCTTGCCCGCGACGCAAAACTTGTCGTTCATTCTTTGGTGATCTGGATTTACAAGTTATTGGTCAGCTACTCTCCAATTTACTGTGTCCCAGAAATTAAGCCTCAAAGCTGCTGTAAATTATGAGGAAACGGAAAAGCTGTAGATGTCCTACATGCAACACCTAGGCCAATGGATTACTTATTTGTTTGCATACACAGTCAGTGTTCAATTCCAATAAACATATTTTATTTATTTTATACATTTTATACAGCAGTTTCAGATTCAATTCACATGAAAAGTGTCACAACTCTGTAAGCCTGACAAAAAAACGTTCTTTATTTAGGCTAGGATTATGATTAAAAAACAAACAAACAAAAAAAAAACCTAATGCATTTTATTTTTTTTCTTTAAGATGAAACAGAGAAGTTTGATTCCGATGAGTCCGAGTGCCACATTTTCATATCAACTGTAATTTGATCACTGCTGTAGTTGTAGACAACAGAATGTCGATTTTCAAATTGTGATATTCTTCTATTGATATGAGTTGACCTCTTGCTAGTGGTATTATTTTAGTAATATATTGGCTACAAACCTTGATGCATAAGGACAATTGTTTGTTAAAAGGTTTCTAAAGGGGTTTCTGAGGTTCTAGGATTTGGTAACTAGGAAATTACAAAGATAATGAACATATTGTTTATATTATGAAAAGCTAGTATATGCACGTCTATCCCATTTCCTTACATTAAACTTCACTCAACAGAGACAGCAATTGTTAAAGTTACCAACGACCTACTTACAGCAAAATCAATGGCCACTTCTCTCTACTTATCCTCCTTGAACTTTCTGCAGCCTTTGATACTGTCGACCATGCTCTTTTGCTCCATCCCCTCCAATCCTTCGGCATCTGTGACACAGCTCTCTCTTGGTTCTCTTAACATAGAAACATAGATATTGACGGCAGATAAGAGCCATAGGCCCAGCAAGTCTCCCCGACCTTACCTAACAGTATAAACTTATCTAGTTTGTAGGATAGCCCTATGCTTGTCCCATGCATTTTTAAAGTCCCCCACAGTGTTTGTTGCTACTACCTCTTGAGGAAGTTTATTCCATAAATCAATCACTCTTTCTGTAAAGAAGTGCTTCCTCAAATTACTCCTGAATCTACTACCCTTTAGCTTGAGCTCATGACCCCTTGTTCTTGAATTTTCCATTTTATGTAAAATACCCACAGCCTCAGTTTTACTAAACCCTTTAATGTACTTGAAAGTTGCTATCATATCACCTCTTTCCCTTCTCTCCTCTAAGCTATACATATTTAGGTCATTGAGCCTATTCTGGTAAGTTTTCATTTTTAGACCATGTACCATTTTGGTAGCCCTCCTTTGCACAGATTCAAGTTTGTTAATATCCTTCTGAAGATAAGGCCTCCAGAACTGCACACAATACTCAAGATGAGGCCTAACTAATGATCTATAAAGTGGCATAAGAACCTTACTATTTCTGCTGCAAATACCTCTACCAATACATCCAAGCATTCTGCTAGCCTTACTCGCTGCATTACTACATTGTTTACTAAGTTTTAAATCATCTGAAAAAATAATTCCCAAGTCCTGTTCCTCGTCTGTAACAGTCAGTAAAGTGTCATTGAGTCTGTAATTAACATTTGGATTTTTCTTCCCTAAATGCATTATTTTACACTTTGCTGTGTTAAACTTTAGATCCCAGTCGTTTGTCCAATCCTCCAATTGTTGTATATCACTTCTCATTTTGTCTACCCCCCCTGGAACATCCACTCTGTTGCAAATTTTTGTATCATCTGCAAAGAGACATACTTTCCCCTGTAGCCCTTTGCTGATATCGCAGATAAATATGTTAAACAAAACAGGCCCCAGAACTAACCCCTGAGGAACACCACTAGTAACAGCCCCCTCTGCTGAATGAACTCCATTTACTACATCCTCTGCCCCGTTACCTCTTTCTGTTAGGGTACCGCAAGGCTCTGTCCTCGGTCCCCTTCTCTTCTCAATCTACACGTCCGAACTAGGTTCCTTAATAAAGTCCCATGGGTTTCATTATTTGTATGCAGACGATACCCAAATCTACCTCTCGGCACCAGAACTATCTCCTTCCTTGATAACCCGTGTCACTAACTGTCTGTCTCATATCTAGTCTTGGATGTCCTCTCACTACCTCAAGCTAAATCTCTCTAAAACTGAGCTTCTTATTTTCCCCCCTTCTTTCAAAATCTGCACCCCCCATGTCTCTATAACTGTTGATAACTCCATTATTACCCCAAACTCACATGCCGATGTCTTGGGGTCACACTTGACTCAGATCTTTCTTTCAGTCCTTGGCTAAAGCCTGCCGCTTCCACCTTAAAAACATCCCTAAAATTAGACATTTCCTTACACAAGACACAACAAAGGTTTTAATCTACTCTCTCATCCTTTCCCACCCTGACTACTGCAACTTTATCCTCTCTGGTCTCCCTAGCTGCCGCCTAGCTCCTTTACAATCCATAATGAATGCCTCTGCTAGGCTCATCTTCCTTGCACGTCGCTCTTCACCTGCCGCACCTCTCTGCCAATCCCTTCACTGGCTTCCTCTTGCCTCCAGGATTAAACACAAAATTATCACTCTGACACACAAAGCCCTCAATTGCATTGCTCCCCCCTACATCTCAGACCTTGTCTCCAGATACTCTCCCTCCTGTCCCCTTTGTTCCGCTCATCATCTCCTATTCTCCTCCTCTCTTGTTACCTCCTCACATTCCCATCTACAAGATTTCTCCAGACTGGCTCCCATCTTATGGAACTCTCTGCCTCGCTCCACAAGAATCTCCCCTAGTTTTAAAAGCTTCAAGTGCTCCCTGAAGACTCTACTATTCAGGGACACTTACAACCTACACTAACCTTCCTATCTCCACTGTAATCCCCTAAAACCCCATAGCATGTAAGCCTATGAGCCCAGCTGTTTGTTGTTCACCTTCATAAGAGCCGACTACCGCAGTACAACTCTCTCCACATTTGATCCCTGTAATCATTTTTTATATACCACCTCTGTCCATAGCGTTGCGGAACCTGTTGGCGCTCTACAAATATCTTATAATAATAATATTATAAGTGCATCTTTCAACCAATTGTACAAAATACCCAGAACAAAGCAAAACTCAAATATATTTATTTAAAACACCCAGAAAAAGCTATACAAGTTGCACTTTTTTAGTATAAGTGATAAAACTGCACATCTAATGCCATTCGGTCCCCGCAAGTCATTGAATTACCAACTGCTCCAGATGGGTGTTCAGGCTCCTACACCCCTTAATAGCAGCTGTGCCAACAACCTCTCGTCTGTAAGGTGAAAATCTTCTGATAACATGCATCACTCCTTATGGAAACTTGCGTGGGACAGTGACACATTGCCTCTACACATTTTGTCCGCTGATTGCTCTGACTTTTTCAAGAGGAAAGTCATTCTGCTTACTGGATGATATAAAATCACTTTAAACAATTTATTTAAAAAATTTATTTGAACTGATCATTGAACTTATAACAATTTGGTTATAACATTATTCGATCTTTTAGTTTTCCTTTAACCGTTAATACCTAAACAGAGTAGTTCAGTGCTGATTTTACTCTTATCTTAGCTTTCAAACAGTGAATTTTCATAACTTTTCTGACAAAAACAAATAATAAAAATAACAAATATGTTTGTGTTTCCAAATCTAATATGATTAAATTTCCAGGTGTATGAGATGAGTTTTGAGAATTTGAAGTGGATCTACTATGTATCATTTCTGGGATAAATGCCAGAATTAAAAACAAAAAGTAATATGAGTAGTAATAATTCTTCATAAGACCTTTTGTGGGATAATTTTTCATTTAGTTTTTTAGCTGGAAGAATTTACTGAAATAATCCAATAGGAGAATGCTGGCTGGGAATACCTATGTAATATAAGGTTATTCCTCCACCTATGATATAACAGGGACATGTTTTATGGAATGAAGAATTTATCTTAATAACTACAGCAAAGAGCTACAAAGCCTGATAGTCAAAACATTGTGTCAAAATTGTATTTTATTTTTTTATTAAACCCTGCAGCCAGAACAAATCAGATTATTCTGCTTTCAGCACATAGTAATTTAAAATTACTTCTAATTTCGTATACATGCATTTTTCTATTAGGGTAATAAGTTGTTTGTGTATTTTGACGCAATCTTACTACCTTACATTTTATGAAAAAAAACAGTGAGAACTGCAGGGCAAAATGTTTAGATTATACACTAGACCTGGCATAGACATTTCAGCTAAACCCATGGAACGCCCCTGTTCAGCCCATAAGCAGGGAAACTAATTTTACAATATGGAAAACAATATGCTTTGAATTTTGTATTATAAATACTAATTTTACCCACAGAAGGCCAGATTATGAGTGGAGCGGTAGTTAACACTCACTTTTGAGCGTTAAAACCACTAGAAGTCATTTTTTTTTTCGCTCAAAGATTCACTTTTTTATTAAGAGTTGAAAGTTAAAAGCTTGCGTTCTTGTGTTTGTAACATTGCGGTAACAAATAGTTTTTTAGAAGTAACAAACTCAAAATCGCATTCCCTTATAGACTTCAATGGAGCCGAAAAAGTTGAAAGAAAACTTACGCCCACAAGTCACGCAAACACATTCACAGTTATTTAAAAGCACAACACAAGAAGAAAACTTGGCTTATTTCATAATCCAATATTCTGCACATACCAGAAGATGTTCTATTTATTCTTAAAGAGATATTTAAATACATTGGGGCCGATTTACCAAACAGTCAATGCCCCAATGCAGCTGTTTCTGCGCAAGCCTTCAGGCTCGCTGTTAACAGCAGTTATTTATTTAGTTATTTATAAAATATTTTACCAGGAAGGATACTTTGAGATTTCTCTTGTTTTCAAGTATGTCCTGGGTCCACAAAACATTGCATTGATACAGTAGGGTACAATAAAATTAAAAAACAATAATAATACACAATATATGCAAAATTTTTACATAGAACAGGTAGGAAATATATAATCAACCATGACAGGTGCATTCTGTTTTGAGATATGTAGAGAGGGATCTCTTAAAGGATATTAGGCTTGGGGAAGGTTTGAAAGTGTGCAGGAGGTCATTCCATAACTGTGGTGCTCTGTAGGAAAAGGAGGATCGAGCTGCTTTCTTTTTGTATTGAGGCAAGCTAAATAATGTGTTTGTACTGGATCGGAGGTTATAGGAGGTGGGAATAGCTGGAGAGAGCATTCTGCTCAGGTAGGGTGGGAGCTTCCCAGAAAGGCTCTTAAACAAAAGGCAGGAAAGATGGAGGGTGCGTCTGGATTCCAGCAACAGCCAGTTTAGTTCTTTTAGCATGTCACAATGGTGGGTCCTGTAGTTACATTGTAGCACAAAGTGGCAGAACGAGTTATACAATGTATTACGTTTATTAAGGTGAGTTTGCGGTGCAGGTGCATATACTACGTCCCCATAATCCATGATAGGCATCAGCATTTGCTGTACAATCTTTTCCTTTACTGTAGGGCTGAGGCAAGATTTGTTTCTGTACAGGGCACCTAATTTTGGATAAAGTTTTGATGCAAGTTTTTCTATGTGGGGGCCAAACAATAGATGAGGGTCTAACAACATACCCAAGTATTTGAAAGAGTGGATTGCAGTAAGCGTGCAATTGGATTTTGTTTTGATGCGTAGGTGGGAATTTTGTAATTTGTGTAATTTAGGACCCGTTCCAAAGATCATTGTGACAGTTTTGTCAGTGTTTAGGAAGAGTTTGTTTTTTGAGATCCACTTTTCTACCTCTGTGAACTGGTCTTGGAGTACTGCTTCAAGCTGCGGCAGATCAGATTTGTTTGCATAGATTACCGTGTCGTCTGCGTACATGTGTACAGTTGAAGATTTGCAGACATTAGGCAGATCATTTATAAATAATGTGAATAGTAGGGGGCCGAGAATGGAACCTTGGGGAACACCACACGTGACTGGGAGAGGGAGGGAGTCACTGTTAGAAACGGAGACATATTGTGATCGATCCGATACATATGATCTAAACCAGGTTAACGGTCAATCAGCAATACCAGAGTTTTTTAGTTTGAGCAGTAGTATGTCGTGGTCCACTGTGTCAAAAGCCTTTGCGAAATCAAGGAAAATAGCTCCAGTTAGGTCTCCTTGTTCCATGCCAGTTTGGATGTCGTTGCAAACTTTTAGGAGGGCAGTTGTAGTGGAGTGATTCGGTCAAATACCTGATTGATCAGGGGTCAGATAGTTAGAAAGTTGGTAATACTCGCATGATTGCGTATGGACGCATTTTTCTAAGATTTTTTATAATACTGGGAGCAATGATATAGGGCGATAGTTAGAAACCAAGGTTAACTCCCCACTTTTATGAATAGGCACTACTCTTGCAGTTTTCCAGAGTTTGGGTGTATAGCCAGACATCAAGGATTCATTAATTAGGGTTGTGACAGGCTTAGCAATTGCTGGCGCACTGAGCTTCAACAGCATTGCTGGGATTTGATCAGGTCCAGACTGGTTTTTCATTTTTAGATTATTAAGGTGTTTCTTAACAACATTGATGGGTACAGGTCTAAAATTGAACTTCTCTATATTGGGTCTTTGCTGTTTTAGTGGGGCCTGATCCACATTTGTAGTTTCAGGATGCGTGCCATTAATTAGTTTGTCAATTAGGGTGGTGGAGCATCCAACAAAATAATTGTTAAAGGCATTTGCTACTTCTAAGGGGAGTTGCAGGTTTTGGTTATCCACTTTGATAGTGGAGGGTTGGGAGTGGATTGGTGGATTTTGTAAGTCATTTATGAGTTTCCAAAACTTTCTAGGGTTAGATATGTTATTGTTCAGATTTTCACAGAAATATTGGGCCTTGGCCAATTTTGTTTGTTTAGTGCATATATTTCGCCATTGTCTATATACGCAGTGATCGTTCATAGAGCCAGTATGCTTGAACTTTGACCACAATGAATCCCGAAATTGGTACATTTGAATGAGGTCAGCTGTGATCCAGTTCAAGTGTGCTCCTTTAACTCTCACCTTACACAGCGGGGCATGTAAATTCCAAACTTGTGGAGTTCAGACTGAAGAAATTCAATGGCAGAGTCTAGATCTGGGATTAGGTTTAATCTGTGTCAGGGGAGGTTTTTGATGTAATTTAGAAATGATTGAATGTTAAATTTTTTGAAGGACCTGGTGATTTTAACCTTGGGAGAGGATTTATTTGCCTTTATTTTGCGCACGCAGTACACTAAGCAGTGGTCACTGAAATTGTTAGGGAGAACACCTGCCTTCTGGATTCGGTCGGGAGAAGTGGAGAGAATACAGTCGAGCAGGGTATGATTATGGTTTTTGATGTTTATGCGAGTTGGGGAGGAGATTAATTGCGTTAGCTGCAAAGATTTAAACAGCGAGCGACAACTATTATTTTTTGGATTCAGCCAATCAAAATTAAAATCTCCAAAAACCAAAATTTCACTTTTTGGGTTTTGAGCTATGGATTCACTAAGGAGATGTGCTATGTCCGAAATGGAATGCACAGGGGAGCTAGGTGGGCAGTAGATTCCTGCAACAATGATTGATTTACTGCAAGGGATCTCAATTTTGCCAGAAAGGAAATCAAAGGTGGCAGGAGAGCTAGATTTTTGTATGGGGTGAACTTTGTGGAATTGTCAACATAGATTACAATGCCGCCTCCTCTCTTTGCTCTGTCATTTCTATGGCATGAATACCCATGTATTGCAATGGCAGAGTCAGGTATTTTTGCGGTTAGCCACGATTCAGAGATCACAGTGATTTTGGACATGTAATGTGAACACCAAGCTTGCAGTGCATCGATTTTTGGTAGTAAACTGCGGATATTACAGTGCACAAAAGAGAGGCCTTTTTTAGCTGGAAGGCTAGGAATGGAATTTGCTGGGGGATCAGGGTTAGTGTCTACATCATTTGCAAGGGCAAGTAACATAAGGAATAGGAATTTGGACATAGTTTTTCTTTGGCCATATAGTGAATGGCATACTTTATCATTTTGTGAGGTGGGGGTAGGAGGGTTATTTTTTATAACTCTCCACCAGCACTCAGCAGATAATTTACAGCAACAGAGCAGGCCATGGTGTATGATAATTTGTTTTTCAGTTTGAGGTGTGTGCTTATGGCGGTAATGATGTGAACAAAATTGGAGTGAGAAAAGGGTTGTCATGAATATCAGTATGGTCATATTTGGATTCATATTAGTGCTATGAGGTGTGTAGATGAAACTAAAACAAAAATAGTACAATATAAAAAGAATATATATATATATATATATATATATATATATTGATGTGGGATATATAGTTATTTGTAGGGAGAGAGGGTATGTATTCTAAAGGGTTAAGTGAATGGAAGGATGTGCTGATCAGTGTTTGCAGCTGTCAGTTTAGGAGATTGAAAGTTGTGTGGGAGACTATCTATAAATGAGTGATTGAGCTTGGGGTGGGCGGGGTGAGCGGTGGTATGGGAGGGAACCTATCTTCCAGAGGCTACCTGTTGCAAAAGGCTGTGTCAGCTGAAGTGAGTGGGTCTGTGAATTTTCTTTAAGACTGTGGCAAGATACTTTAAAATTCAGCTGTTGCAAAAGGCTGTGTCAGCTGAAGTGAGTGGGTCTTAAGACCGCTGCTCCTTAACTGGTCACCTCCTCTGAGGCGGCGAACAGCAATCAGCCCGATTGAATACGATCGGATTGATTGACACCCCTTGCTTGCGGCCGATTGGCCGCGAATCTGCAGGGGCGGCATTGTACAAGCAGTTCACCAAAACTGCTTGTGCAATATTAAATGCCAGCAAAACACCAAAAAGGATTAGGGTCTCAGCGCAATTTAGAGATACCGTGCCCCTTTTATTTATTATTGATCCAGAGAAAAGATCAAAAAAAGAAACAGCTATTTAAAATGGCGAAAAGGAGGCGCTGGTACATGGATTAAAAGTGCAGTATCACAAATAAATGTAATGATGTAATATGCATAAACTGATGGTTAAAATGTATCCAGACGATTTTAATACAATTTACACCTACATAAAAAACACTCAAATCTTTAAGTCAATAAAACAGATAGTTAATAGAAATAGTTAGTAGCAAAGAAATAACATTTTTGTAAACATTTCATAAACAATACACATACATAAGATGTCTCTTAATAAAAACAAGTAGTCTAAAATTAGTCCACAAAATTAAAGTTCAAATTTAAGTTCTTCCAGAACTGATGTTGTCTGGAAGCAAAGGAGATAGGAAAGGTCTTGTTAGAGGCGGTAAAACACTTGACAAAATGGTGTATATAGGTACTTACACTGGATAGATTTGATTTAGCTCCTGAAGCTTCCCAAATATCCACAAGTGGTAGCGGTGTCCTCTGGCTTTTTAATCCAATACCCGGTATACTTTATTAGCAACCTTGAGGAAATCCTGGGGTATCTTTTCTGGTTGGCTTGTTGCATACAGCATTACTTGCAACTGTTACAGACACCGTTACAACTCCTCGCCCTGCACCTGCTGCTACAGGTGCTCCTTTCGGACAAAATTCACAAGGTCAGTGATTGAGCAATGCGTTTCCAAGGTTACCCTCCTTTCTCAAGCTCAACTGTCTATTCCTAAGTGTCTCTTTAAATAGGCTTTTTCATATCCACAATCTAAACATACAATAGCTGTTCATACCTTGTATTATATGGGTTAATAGGAGCTCTATTTAGAGTCTGCTGTGTAAATGAATTACATGGAAATTGTTATATATATCAAAGTGATCCTAAAAGCAACAATTTAAATTCCAATTTTCGGTTTATATTGTCATTATTAATCGTTCTTAATCAGTGTGATTGTTAGTAACCTTTTCTTTTTTTCTGTGTTGTAAAAATAGTGGTTGTATTATTTAATTAACCGTACTAGAGCACATCTCCTCATCTGATAATTCTGAATTTTATGTGTGGAAAAATAATTAATAGATAGAAATTTATGTACTATAATTTAATTGAAAAATAAAATGGTATTTATTTTAAAATAGTAATACTAGGCCAGAGCGGGAGTGAGCTACATTTAATCCAATAGCGCGACTTAGCATGCTGCGACTAGCCTGCAAGCCCGTGAAACGTTTTGGATATCCAAGACCCACTCAGTAGATCCTGGAGTCAAACTTTAGACTACAAAATCTGCAAATACTTTTAATTTTTGAAGTTACCGCTAAAACAATGTTACATAATTCCGTACTGTATGCAGAATTATATAACATTATTCTGAACGTTTACTATCCCTTTAAGCCTGGGCTCCATGTTGGAAGCTATAAGTTGGCTGAGCATGCCAGAAACGTACAGATTAGACATGTGCATTTATTTTGTTATGACTGTACATTCGTTAACAAAACACAGATATTCGTCTTGTTTACATGAAATGAATATCTGAAAGAATGAAGCACAAAATGTAAAGAAAATGATAGAATAGTGACAAATTTGTCAGTATTAATTTCCTTTAGCGCTCTGTATAAAGCACGCACTAATCCCATCCTTTTCTTCCCAGAGCCACGGCCGCGCTAATAGGCGGCTTAGAGCGGCAACTCCCAGGGTCTGCATTACAGCCGCTCTAAGCCTTCTATTGGCACACCCAGGGCTCTGTGAAAAAGGATTGGGATTAGTGCGGTTCCCCAGCGCTAAAGGTAAAAATATATAAAAGGAATCATGCATCCTTTAAATACTACCTTAAAAATACCTCTTATTTCCCTTCCTTTTTCCCTCCCATCTTTATAGGCAATTCATAAACTGCCACATGCCTTAATAGGTTTAGTTAGTGTTAGTGATGTGGGAGGCCAGAGGTTTAGGGGTTAATATGTTTAGTGGCAGCGATGTCGGGGAGTGGTGGGATAGGGGGGTTAATAACTTTATTTAGGTTGCAGCAATGTCGGGGAGTGGCGGGATAGGGTTTAATAACTTTATTTAGGTTGCGGCGATGTCGGGGAGCAGCGGGATAGGGGTTAATAACTTTATACAGGGTATAAATAAAGTTGGGAAAAAGCCAAATAGACGCGAGATCAATGACTGCTAGTTAACAACAGTCCGATGCTCATTGCCCCGAACTTGGTGCGTGTCTTTTTGCCGGCTTTTTTCATAAATAAGGAGAGCGTATTGAGATACGCGGCCGTGATGTTAGGCGATGTTAGGCGAGCGTATTGATGCTGGCGAATGCAACATAGTTGACGCTTTGATAGATATCCCCAATAGTCTTTTTACTTATTGAGAGGAATACAAAAAAACGTTGACAAGAAATCCTTTATTGTCCGATACTTTGCCACAGAAACATAAGGGCATATTTATCAGAGCTTGATGCCCAACAAGTAGTGAAGCAGCGGTCTAAAGACCGCTGCTCCATAATCTGTCCGTTGCTCTGAAGCGGCGATATATATATATATATATATATATATATACATATATATATATATATATATATATATATATATACACACATACATATATATATATTTATATATATATATATATATATATATATATATATATATATATATACAGGTGAAGGAAAAGAAAGTCCGGAGGCGGTATCCAAGGTAAAATAAAAAGTCAAACTTTATTCGAAAAGTTTAAAAACAGTGGTATCCAGAAAAAGTGCAATGTTAGACGGTGTGCCCAGTCA